>NW_027461745.1:1271747-1426401 GCF_050947455.1 Rhinoderma darwinii
ATATATACTATACATCATACCCACCATACAATACCATATATACTATACATCATACCCACCATACATTACCATACATACTATACATCATACCCACCATACATTACCATACATACTATACATCATACCCACCATACAATACCATACATACTATACATCATACCCACCATACAATACCATACATACTATACATCATATCCACCATACAATACCATACATACTATACATCATACCTACCATACAATATCATACATACCATACATCATACCCACCATACAATACCATATATACTATACATCATACCCACCATACAATACCATATATACTATACATCATACCCACCATACAATGTCATACATACTATACATCATACCTACCATACAATACCATACATACTATACATCATATCTACCATACAATACCATACATACTATACACCATACCCACCATACAATATCATACATACCATACATCATACCCACCATACATTACTATACATACTATACATCAATACCTACCATACAATACCATACATACTATACATCATACCTACCATACATTACTATACATACTATACATCATACCCACCATACATTACTATACATACTATACATCATACCTACCATATAATACCATACATCATACCCACCATACAATACCATACATACTATACATCATACCCACCATGCAATACCATACATATTATACATCATACCCTCCATACAATACCATACATATTATACAGCATACCTATCATACAATACCATACATACTATACATCATACCTACCATACATTACTATACATACTATACATCATACCCACCATACATTACTATACATACTATACATCATACCTACCATACAATACCATACATACTATACATCATACCCACCATACAATACCATACATACTATACATCATACCAACATACAATACCATACATACTATACATCATACCAACATACAATACCATACATACTATACATCATACCCACCATACAATACCATACATACTATACATCATACCCACCATGCAATACCATACATATTATACATCATACCCTCCATACAATACCATACATATTATACAGCATACTTATCATACAATACCATACATACTATACATCATACCTACCATACATTACTATACATACTATACATCATACCCATCATACAATACCATACATACTATACATCATACCCACCATACAATACCATACATACTATACATCATACCTACCATACATTACTATACATACTATACATCATACCCACCATACATTACTATACATACTATACATCATACCTACCATACAATACCATACATACTATACATCATACCCACCATACAATACCATATATACTATACATCATACCCACCATACAATACCATACATACTATACATCATACCAACATACAATACCATACATACTATACATCATACCCACCATACAATACCATACATACTATACATCATACCTACCATACATTACCATACATACTATACATCATACCCACCATACAATACCATACATTACTATACATCATACCAACATACAATACCATACATACTATACATCATACCTACCATACAATACCATACATACTATACATCATACCTATCATACAATACCATACATACTATACATCATACCTACCATACATTACTATACATACTATACATCATACCCACCATACAATACCATACATACTATACATCATACCTACCATACAATACCATACATACTATACATCATATCCATCATACATTACTATACATACTACACATCACACCTTTCTTGAGTCGCTTGCCGCCTTAAAAACCCCATTGAAATCAATGGAAGAAGAAAAAAAAAACAACAAATGGCCGTTTTTTAAAGCGGTTTTTCAGAGGTTTTTTTCGCAAAAACGCTCACTGTTTTTTCCTCTTGCCTGTTAAAGAATGAGGTAAAAACCGCGTCAAAAACCGCGTGTGGTACAAAACCACTTAAAAAAAAACGGTGGTGATTTCTCCAGGCAGAATTTTCTGCCCGCAAAAAACTCTTCTGAAAATTGACGCAAAAAAAAAAAAAATAGCAATAGGTCGCAAATTATTGCGCAAATATGGCGCGAACGATAAATTATGACTTTTTGATGCCACAAAAGGTAAATCCGTTAATAAATCTCACGCCTGCGTGTTTTGGTAAGGGGGAGCGGTACAGAAAAATCAGAGTCACGTCAAAATGAGCGCTCCTACACACGGGCGTGGTATTTCCTAGAAAGCGAAGACAGCGGCCAAAGTTGAAAAAACTGAATTTTCCTCATCATTGGTTCCAGTAGAGACAAGTCTGGTGAAAAGGTCAATGTGTCTGTTTAGTGCGGAACAGTCGCCTCGCCTTTTTCGTAAATATTTGTAATTCGCATGGAATATTCAGTCATAAATTTCTCAGAGGATTAACAGAGGAACGGAACGACCTAAAGTTCTAAGAAAATATGTACGAAAAACAAACATGTCAGGAGAGGCGGCCGCTTCTCTATAATATATTGTCATTTATTTATTCTAATAATTGATGGAACAAGAGATTGTAGTCAATAGACATTCTGCTTACTCATTCCCTCGCCGTTTCTTTACAGCATGACGGTATACACTCACTATACAGCATGATATACATACACTCTCTATACAGCATGATATACATACACTCACTATACAGCATGATATACATACACTCACTATACAGCATCATACACATACACTCACTATACAGCATCATACACATACACTCACTATACAGCATGATATACATACACTCACTATACAGCATGATATACATACACTCACTATACAGCATGATACACATACACTCACTATACAGCATGATACACATACACTCACTATACAGCATGATATACATACACTCACTATACAGCATGATACACATACACTCACTATACAGCATGATACACATACACTCACTATACAGCATCATACACATACACTCACTATACAGCATCATACACATACACTCACTATACAGCATGATACACATACACTCACTATACAGCATGATATACATACACTCATTATACAGCATCATACACATACACTCACTATACAGCATGATATACATACACATACACTCACTATACAGCATGATACACATACACTCACTATACAGCATGATACACATACACTCACTATACAGCATGATATACATACACTCTCTATACAGCATGATATACATACACTCACTATACAGCATGATATACATACACTCACTATACAGCATCATACACATACACTCACTATACAGCATCATACACATACACTCACTATACAGCATGATATACATACACTCACTATACAGCATGATATACATACACTCACTATACAGCATGATACACATACACTCACTATACAGCATGATATACATACACTCACTATACAGCATGATATACATACACTCTCTATACAGCATGATATACATACACTCACTATACAGCATGATATACATACACTCACTATACAGCATCATACACATACACTCACTATACAGCATCATACACATACACTCACTATACAGCATGATACACATACACTCACTATACAGCATGATATACATACACTCACTATACAGCATCATACACATACACTCACTATACAGCATCATACACATACACTCACTATACAGCATGATACACATACACTCACTATACAGCATGATATACATACACTCACTATACAGCATGATACACATACACTCACTATACAGCATGATACACATACACTCACTATACAGCATCATACACATACACTCACTATACAGCATCATACACATACACTCACTATACAGCATCATACACATACACTCACTATACAGCATGATACACATACACTCACTATACAGCATGATATACATACACTCACTATACAGCATGATACACATACACTCACTATACAGCATGATATACATACACTCACTATACAGCATCATACACATACACTCACTATACAGCATGATACACATACACTCACTATACAGCATGATACACATACACTCACTATACAGCATCATACACATACACTCACTATACAGCATGATACACATACACTCACTATACAGCATGATACACATACACTCACTATACAGCATCATACACATACACTCACTATACAGCATTATACACATACACTCACTATACAGCATGATACACATACACTCACTATACAGCATGATATACATACACTCACTATACAGCATGATACACATACACTCACTATACAGCATGATATACATACACTCACTATACAGCATCATACACATACACTCACTATACAGCATGATACACATACACTCACTATACAGCATGATACACATACACTCACTATACAGCATCATACACATACACTCACTATACAGCATGATACACATACACTCACTATACAGCATGATACACATACACTCACTATACAGCATGATACACATACACTCACTATACAGCATCATACACATACACTCACTATACAGCATGATACACATACACTCACTATACAGCATCATACACATACACTCACTATACAGCATCATACACATACACTCACTATACAGCATCATACACATACACTCACTATACAGCATGATACACATACACTCACTATACAGCATCATACACATACACTCACTATACAGCATGATATACATACACTCACTATACAGCATGATACACATACACTCACTATACAGCATGATATACATACACTCACTATACAGCATGATATACATCACTCACTATACAGCATGATACACATACACTCACTATACAGCATGATATACATACACTCACTATACAGCATCATACACATACACTCACTATACAGCATGATATACATACACTCACTATACAGCATCATACACATACTCTCACTATACAACATGATATACATACACTCACTATACAGCATCATACACATACACTCATTATACAGCATGATACACATACACTCACTATACAGCATGATACACATACACTCACTATACAGCATGATACACATACACTCACTATACAGCATGATACACATACACTCACTATACAGCATGATACACATACACTCATTATACAGCATGATACACATACACTCACTATACAGCATGATACACATACACTCACTATACAGCATGATACACATACACTCACTATACAGCATGATACACATACACTCACTATACAGCATGATATACATACACTCACTATACAGCATGATACACATACACTCACTATACAGCATCATACACATACACTCACTATACAGCATGATACACATACACTCACTATACAGCATGATATACATACACTCACTATACAGCATGATATACATACACTCACTATACAGCATGATACACATACACTCACTATACAGCATGATACACATACACTCACTATACAGCATCATACACATACACTCACTATACAGCATCATACACATACACTCACTATACAGCATGATACACATACACTCACTATACAGCATGATATACATACACTCACTATACAGCATGATATACATACACTCACTATACAGCATGATATACATACACTCACTATACAGCATGATATACATACACTCACTATACAGCATCATACACATACTCTCACTATACAGCATGATACACATACACTCACTATACAGCATCATACACATACACTCACTATACAGCATGATACACATACACTCACTATACAGCATGATACACATACACTCACTATACAGCATGATATACATACACTCACTATACAGCATGATACACATACACTCACTATACAGCATCATACACATACACTCACTATACAGCATCATACACATACACTCACTATACAGCATGATACACATACACTCACTATACAGCATGATATACATACACTCATTATACAGCATGATACACATACACTCACTATACAGCATGATATACATACACATACACTCACTATACAGCATGATACACATACACTCACTATACAGCATGATACACATACACTCACTATACAGCATGATACACATACACTCACTATAGAGCATGATACACATACACTCACTATACAGCATGATATACATACACTCACTATGCAGCATGATATACATACACTCACTATACAGCATGATACACATACACTCACTATACAGCATGATATATATACACTCACTATACAGCATGATACACATACACTCACTATACAGCATGATACACATACACTCACTATAGAGCATGATACACATACACTCACTATACAGCATGATATACATACACTCACTATGCAGCATGATATACATACACTCACTATACAGCATGATACACATACACTCACTATACAGCATGATATACATACACTCACTATACAGCATGATATACATACACTCACTATACAGCATGATATACATACACTCACTATACAGCATGATATACATACACTCACTATACAGCATGATATACATACACTCACTATACAGCATGATACACAGACACTCACTATACAGCATGATATACAAACACTCACTATAGAGCATGATATACATACACTCACTATACAGCCTGATACACATACACTCACTATACAGCATGATACACAGACACTCACTATAGAGCATGATACACATACACTCACTATACAGCATGCTATACAAACACTCACTATACGCATACAGCCACCATACAATATGCATCAATACTAAGGAAATAATTACAGCCACGCCTGGTTAGGGGGATCTCGTTTGTACTAGTTTACCTTCAATTCTACATTATAGACAGACTTTACCAGATTTACATCCTTTCTTCTCTTTTTTGCTTATTATGCAAATGAATTTGTTTAGTAAACTCATCATTTCTAAGGACTGTACTATCATAACCGTATTCTCACAGCTTTGCATAGCTGCTTTTTTTGCTGCTTCATTATTCATCCCATTTCCTTCTGTTACATCTTTATGACTTTAGGTTGTGACACTATATAATGGCTGGAGAACATGATAACATCCCTGTACTTCCCTGAGTGTGATCTAGGACCAGCACACGATATGTTATGAAAAAATACAAAACTGTTTATTTAATTAAAAAATAAAACAATAAATTAAAACTCCTGGGGAGAGAACGCCTACACGTTTCAAACTTTTCAGTTACTATGATAAAGAACTGAAAAGTTTGAAACGCGTAGGCGTTCCCTTCCCGGGATTTTGAATTTATTGTTTTATTTTTGACTTAAATAAACTGTTTTGTATTTTTTCATATCATATCGTGTGCTGGACTTCTTTGTTCCCTGGATTCCTACCTACTCCCGATATAGCTCTCTTGCCCGTGCACCGATCAATCATGAAATGTGGCGTCCTTACTTCAAATGAGTGGTGTGCGGACCAACTTTTCTTGTATATTTTCTACTTGCTGTGATCTAGGACCCCCATACATTTCTGGCTCCATTGCCCCATAGCCCCTAAGGCCGGGTTCCCACGGGACGAATACGCTGCGTAAAAAGCACACAGCTGAACTGACCTGGAACCCGCAGTACATTGCTTCTGAAAAGCGCACCTCATTACGGTGCATTTTTTTTTTACAGAATTTACGCTGCGAGAAGCAGCGGTAAGAGGCGCTTATACTTACGAAGGCCGTTGTTGGCCCTCCATCGCAGTCCGGTCCAGCCTACCTGGATGACGCTGAAGCCCATGTGATCGGTACAATTACGCCGCAAAAGTCGCAACACTGGGCTTTCTGTTGCGGGTTTTGAATTCAATGGGGGAAAGCCGCAAAGGGAAATCAATAAAAATGCAGCAGAAATTGACGCAGAATTAAATTAAATTGAAAGAGTAGAGTGGAAATCAAGGAATCACTTGCCTTACGGTAATTCATATTTAACAGGCAGAACGTGGAACCTAGCTTAGGAAGCGGTGGAGAGGGGAGTTCAGGCGGGGGAAGGGTTCCGTGGTCCGCTGCCATATGAAACGGCTGAGAGACCGAAGAGAGCTCCCTATCTTACAAGGCCAGATCTACACGCAAACATTTTGTTGCACTACTTTTTGAGCGACATTAATTTTAACTATTGTGCTCCACCTGCAGTCCACATGAGTAGGGGCAAAAACATCTCCCTGCAGATTACGGCTGGGCTCACACGGTGCAGTAAAAATGCGTTTTCGCCCAAAAAATTATTTGACCATACCATGTGAACCCAGCCTTTAAGAGATTATTAACCCCTTCCCTACAACCACTGTGTATATATATGGCGGAGGCCAGGTGTAACGTCCGTGTTCGCTGACCACGAACTCCTTCCATCCAGTCGACGCCCTTCTCTCCAGAGATGTCTGCACATATGGCCATCCTGTTCCACAGTGACCACTCGCGGTGGGAGATTGAGCTGATTGCTCCCAGAGCACCCTGGGCTATAAGAAGGGCCCAGCCCCTTCCCCCCATGCCTGAGCGTCGTTGTCGTACCCAAATTTTGTCTATGCAAATGGTCTCTTAGTGTCTTCCAGTTCCCAGTGTTTCCCGTACCTGTATCCTGTATCCCGTGCTATCCTGGTCAAGTGCCGTGCTGAGCTGTAGTTGTGCTGTGCTGCATACAATGACTGTCCTGCTACACCACTCCTGATGTCTGCCTGCTGCCTAGTCCCAGATGAGCCTGTCATTGCTACTGTCCGAGCTGCCACAGGTACCCTTTACGAACTATAGACTGTTACCTGCTCTCTGTTGGCCAGCTGCCATACCGCCAAGGCGGTACTGCCCAGTGGGTCCACGTACCCATCGTGACACCAGAGAGGAAGTATGGAACAGGCTCTTGGTCGTTTAAAGTCTTTAGATGTTATTGTCAATAGCGACCGCGGCATCTAAACCGTCAGAAAGGGGAACGGTCTTCCCTGATGGCCCATTGGCCCCCCGCAACGTAAACCAGCCTCCACCAGGCTTGTATATGTTATTACACCTTATTCCTGAGGGATTCCGCAAAAATAACATACTGCGCGGTATATTTATTTTAACATTGGAGCTTAAATGTAATGGATCTGTCAGATGTATACGTTAAATGTGTACCTCAGGGAGCTTCCCCAGGGCCGAAGTCTCCGGGAAGAGCATCAGGTAGCGCTCGGCCCAGGGATTCTGGCCCTGGGGAAGCCCCTGACATCACTGTCCATATAAGGACAGTGATGTCTGGAACTCCCACCAGGAGCGGAATTGAAGCCCCCTGACATCACTGTTTATATATGGTCAGTGACGTCTAGGGCTTGCTCGGGTTTAGTGGTTCAGGTAGCTTACGAGGAGTAGCTGACGCGGCGGCTAATTACAGGCCGTTGAGTCATCAACAGTGACGGGGCCTTGTGTGCGTCCCGTTATCAGGGGAACACGTCTCCACACATCTCTTCCACATATGAGCACCGCTTTGTGTAGACTGGCTTTCTCTTGTTTCTCTACTTTTGAGATGAGGGACGTCTCAAATGAGGGTGGGTTTATGGTGGGTCGAAGAGACGGGACGCTAGATGGGTGGGCGCAGCGCTGACATACTAGGGCATGTGCCTTACCAGGAGGGAAGCGTAACAGATACATAATACTAATGTAATAGGAGCACAGAGCTGACAGACCTGGGGGTCTACATTAGTATCCCAGGCTTCCATGAAAACGATCGTTGTGTTGCGGGGGGGGGGGGGGGCATGGGCTGTTGAAAGAGGGGGATGGCCCTCTCCAACAGCTTAAATTTTGCGGTTGCTATTGACCACGGCATCTAAGGGATTAAATAGCTGGGATTAGAGTTATTTCCGAGTCTCTGACACCCACAGTGTATGGAGCGGGCTCAGTTCGTGAACCCATTCCATACAACCACCCTTCCCTATGACCAACAAACACTGTTTGTGGTCGTGAAAGGGGTTAAGAGAGTATTTTGAACTAAATAAAGAGGAAGATACGAATAGGGAAATGGTGTTGTTGGCAAATAAGGTCTATATCAAGGGAAGCTTTATAAAATTGCAGCTCATAAAAAAAAAAAAAGAGAAAGGTAAAAATAGTTGACTGGGAACAGAAGTAATATAAATTAGAGAATGCTAATTAAAAAAAAAGTCCCTCTTTTTATGTTATAAATCAAATTAGAGAAGTTAAAAGGCATTTAACTCTAATAACTATAAAAAAGACAAATATAAAATACGATTGAAAGAATAATAATAGTTTATAAAATAAGAACAGGCCCAGGGGTACAGACCCAGATCAGATTTATCAAAGTTTTAAAGATTTTTATTAAAAAATAAATTCAGTTTATGATAATGATAGAATATCCTAATTTTTTAGAGAGGCAAAACGACCAAAAGTTATTGAAGAGACAGTTAACATTTTCAATGGGGATATTAAAAATGTTAAAATACTACAAGTTATTAAAAATTTAGGCTACACAGAAGTTCTGTCTATCCTATGTGATGCAGTTTCAGCCTGTCTACTCTGCCTCCTGCTAGTAATGGATCAGTGATATAAAACTTCTGTCCTCACACTGCAGTGTCTGGGTGTATTTCTATGTGAAGCAGCTCAGTCTGTCTCTTCCGCCTCCTGCTAGTGATAGACCAGTGACATAGAACTTCATTGGGTATCCACTCAATCGCGTAGTCCTAAGGTCTGTGGGGAGGAAGAATCCCTGCTTGACATTTACATCCGAAAAACTGGTATAAGGTTTCGGTAAACCGTCCAAAACTTGTACCACTTGATGAGGCCGTGAAGGACGAATGGCAGACGGACACTGTTGGTGGCAAGTATCTCCTGGTGGGATTATCTAAGCAAAAGTTTCATCTATAACTGGAGAACACTTCTGTATCCAGGGAAGGCCGGGAGAAGAGGACTGAGGGGACTTCTCCAGACGTAGAAAGAGATTCGTTCACGATAGAGTGCTCGTACTTGCGTGGAGATAGGTTGCCTGAAAATTCAATGTGCGGCACATAATGGTGCTCAGCTGTCGAACAGGTTCCCACACAGACGATGTACACTATAGTGAATGGAAAGGCTCCCGTTCGCATTCTCTATGGGGATGTATGTGCTGTATTCCATCTCTGTATGTGTCGTTAATCGACACATACAGAGATTAAAAAAAAATGGCAGACCCCATTGAGAAGTAAAAGTAAGAAAAAAGTAAAAAGTAGAACATGAGAACACAAATAAATAAAATTAATTTTATTGTCATACTAAAAGCAATATGATAAAAAAAAAAATAATTCATGAAACCTTCCCTTTAAATCCTCAAAATTTCACTCATAACAGTAGCAAAGTCATCCAAATTATTTTTATTCGACATGAGGAGAGGTCCACGCTAGAGCTTCATCTGTCAGAAGGTTAACCCTTTAACGACCGCCAATATGCCTTTTCACGGTGGCTGTTAAGGGTACTTATGCCAGAGCGCCGCCTTTTCGCGGCGCTGAAATAAGCCCGGCACGGGTGTCCTGTGCCGGCTTAAGCGGGTGACGGGCAGTCTAAAGACAGCCGGACACCTGCACTAACAGGCGGGATCAATTTCAACATCGATCTCTCAGGTTCAACCCCTTAGATGCGGCGCTCAATTGCAAGCGCCGCATCCAAGTAGTTTTGGAGGGAGGGTACTCCCTCTCTCACCCCATCGGCACCCTGCAATTGCAATCGCAGTGTGCCAATGGCTTCTATTGCAGTCGGGGGCCTAACAAAGGCCCCCAGGTCTGCCTGTAGTGGATGCCGGAGGCCTGACCTAGCAGCTGCCTGTCAGTTTTACACTGACGGGCAATAATACGCTGCAATACAGAAGTATTGCAGTGTATTATAAGAGCGATCAGATGATTGCATAGTGAAGTCCCCCAGTGGAACTAAAAATAAAGTTATCAAAAAATTTCATAAAGTTAATAAATAAATATCCAAAATAAAAAAAAATGAAAAACCCAACTTTTTCCCTTATAAAACACTTTAATATGATTTTTTAAAATAATAAATAAAACATTACACATATTTGGTATTGCCGCGTCCGTAACGACCCCACCTATAAAGCGATTACATTATTTAACCCGTACGGTGAACGCCGTAAACAATAAAATAAAAAACAATGCCAGAATTGCTGTTTTCTTGTAATCCTGCCTTCAAAAAAATTTGAATGGTAACAACAAAAACTAGAAGTCGTCCCGCAAAAAACACATACAGCTGTATTGGCGTAAAAATAATACAATTGTGGCTCTTAAAAGATGGCGACACAAAAACAAATAATTTTGAAAAAAAGTGTTTTTACTGTGTAAAAGTAGTAAAACATAAAAAATCTATATCAATTTTGTATCGCCACAATCGGAATGACCAATTGAATAAAGTTATGTTATTTATACCACACGGTAAACGGCGTAAATCTAAGACGCAAGAAAGAGTGGCGAGATTTATGGGGTTTTTTCCATTACCCCCAAAAAAAGTTATTAGGGTCTAAAATAGGCCGGTCACTAAAGGGTTAAGGACCAAAATAGGCCTGGTCATTAAGGGGTTAATTAAAATCCATACCTTTTTTCTTTCACTGGTAACATCCTTAAAAAGTCTTTGCAATTAAAAAAAAACCCTCTTTGCTAATCTCTCACTGTAATCTGCAGCTGAGAAGATTTTTCTTGATAGGTGGCGCTAAATTCTAATAGTTCTGTAATTTGTTACCTCATAGTTGTCAAAGGTATTGTTCCAGTGGAGTTCATAGTAAGACTAGACTATTCTGTCAAAGTGTTGAAGTAAATTTCAAATCCAGTGACTGAAACTATTTTGAAGGTGGGTGATAATAGCAAGAGTAGTTAGGTACGGTACACAGATAAGAGACAAAAGTTTGAAGTGTAAGGCAGAGACGTGGTCAGGAAACAATCCAAGTGCGGTACACAAATAAGCATCAATGGTTTGTATCGTAAGGCAGAAACATGGTAAGGAAACAATCCAAGTTTGGCACAGAGATAAGCAACAATTGTTTGTATTGTAAGAAAGAGACGTGGTCACAACCTACTTCAAGTTGTGTAAACAGATAAGCGTAAGGCAAAGCTATGGTCAGGAAACAACCCAATGTTGATACACAAATCAGCGAAAACAGTTCGTAGAGTAAGACAGAGATGTGGTCAGGAAAAACAAAGTAACTTACAAAGATATGTGGCAACATATTGTAGAGTTAGGAAGGGACGTAGTCAGGAAATAATCCAAGTTCAGTACACAAATAAGAAGCAACAGCTTGTAGCGTAGGACAGCAATTAACTAGATTAGAGGCAGCAAGCTAAAAGGTCTGGCAAGGAGAAGTATGTATACTATATAACGTCCAGCACAACACTATGTATAATATATAATGTCCAGCACAGCACTATGTATACTATATAATGTCCAGCACAGCACTATGTATACTATATAATGTACAGCACAGCACTATGTATATTATATAGTGTACAGCACAGCGCTATGTATAATATATAATGTCCATCACAGCACTATGTATACTATATAATGTACAGCACATCACTATGTATACTATATAATGTCCGTCACAGCACTATGTATACTATATAATGTCCAGCACATCACTATGTATAATATATAATGTCCAGTACAGCACTATGTATACTATATAATGTAAAGCACAGCACTATGTATAATATATAATGTCCATCACAGCACTATGTATACTATATAATGTACAGCACAGCACTATGTATAATATATAATGTCCATCACAGCACTATGTATACTATATAATGTACAGCACATCACTATGTATACTATATAATGTCCATCACAGCACTATGTATACTATATAATGTCCAGCACATCACTATGTATAATATATAATGTCCAGTACAGCACTATGTATACTATATAATGTAAAGCACAGCACTATGTATAATATATAATGTCCATCACAGCACTATGTATACTATATAATGTACAGCACAGCACTATGTATAATATATAATGTCCATCACTGCACTATGTATACTATATAATGTCCAGTACAGCACTGTATATACTTTATAATGTTCAGCACATCACTATGTATACTATATAATGTCCAGTACAGCCCTATGTATACTATATAATGTCCAGCACAGCACTATGTTTACTATATAATGTCCAGTACAGCACTATGTATAATATATAATGTCCAGTACAGAACTATGTATACTATATAATGTTTAGCACAGCACTGTGCATACCATATAATGTCCAGCACAGCACAATGTATACTATATAATGTCCAGTACAGCACTATGTATACTATATAATGTCTAGCACACCACAATGTATATTATATAATGTCCATCATAGCACTATGTATACTATATAATGTCCAGTACAGCACTATGTATACTATATAATGTCCAGTACAGCACTATGTATAATATATAATGTCCAGTACAGCACTATGTATACTATATCATGTCCATCATAGCACTATGTATAATATATAATGACCAGTACAGCACTATGTATAATATATAATGTCCAGCACGGCACTATGTATACTATATAATGTCCAGCACATCACTATGTATAATATATAATGTCCAGTACAGCACTATGTATACTATATAATGTACAGCACAGCACTATGTATAATATATAATGTCCATCACAGCACTATGTATACTATATAATGTACAGCACAGCACTATGTATAATATATAATGTCCATCACAGCTCTATGTATACTATATAATGTCCAGTACAGCAATGTATATACTTTATAATGTTCAGCACATCACTATGTATACTATATAATGTCCAGCACAGCACAATGTATACTATATAATGTCCATCATAGCACTATGTATACTATATAATGTCCAGTACAGCACTATGTATAATATATAATGTCCAGCACAGAGCTATGTATAATATATAATGTCCAGTACAGCACTATGTATACTATATAATGTCCAGTACAGCACTATGTATAATATATAATGTCCAGTACAGCACTATGTATACTATATCATGTCCATCATAGCACTATGTATAATATATAATGTCCAGTACAGCACTATGTATACTATATAATGTCCAGCACAGAGCTATGTATAATATATAATGTCCAGCACAGCACTATGTATAATATATAATGTCCAGTACAGCACTATGTATAATATATAATGACCAGTACAGCACTATGTATAATATATAATGTCCAGTACAGCACTATGTATACTATATCATGTCCAGCATAGCACTATGTATAATATATAATGTCCAGTACAGCACTATGTATACTATATAATGTCCAGCACAGCACTATGTATACTATATAATGTCCAGTACAGCACTATGTATAATATATAATGTCCAGCACGGCACTATGTATACTATATAATGTCCAGTACAGAACTATGTATACTATATAATGTCCAGTACAGCACTATGTATACTATATAATGTCCAACACAGCACTATGTACACTATATAATGTCTAGTACAGCACTATGTATACTATATAATGTCCAGTACAGCACTATGTATAATATATAATGTCCAGTACAGCCCTATGTATACTATATAATGTCCAGTACAGCACTATGTATACTATATAATGTCCAGCACAGCACTATGTATAATATATAATGTCCAGCACAGCACTATGTATACTATATAATGTCCAGTACAGAGCTATGTATAGTCTATAATGTCCAGTACAGAGCTATGTATAATATATAATGTCCAGTACAGCCCTATGTATAATATATAATGTCCAGTACAGCACTATGTATAATATATAATGTCCAGCACAGCACTATGTATACTATATAATGTCCAGTACAGCACTATGTATAATATATAATGTCCAGCACGGCACTATGTATACTATATAATGTCCAGTACAGCACTATGTACACTATATAATGTCTAGTACAGCACTATGTATACTATATAATGTCCAGTACAGCACTATGTATAATATATCATGTCCAGCACTATGTATACTATATAATGTCCAGTACAGCACTATGTATAATATATGATGTCCAGTACAGAACTATGTATACTGTATAATGTCCAGTACAGCACTATGTATAATATATAATGTCCAGCACAGCACTATGTATACTATATAATGTCCAGTACAGCACTATGTACACTATATAATGTCCAACACAGCACTATGTACACTATATAATGTCTAGTACAGCACTATGTATACTATATAATGTCCAGTACATCACTATGTATAATATATAATGTCCAGCACTATGTATACTATATAATGTCCAGTACAGCACTATGTATAATATATGATGTCCAGTACAGAACTATGTATACTGTATAATGTCCAGTACAGCACTATGTATACTATATAATGTCTCGTACAGCACTATGTATAATATATAATGTCCAACACAGCACTATGTATAATATATAATGTCCAGCACAGAACTATGTATAATATATAATGTCCAGTACAGAGCTATGTATAATATATAATGTCCAGTACAGAGCTATGTATAATATATAATGTCCAGTACAGAGCTATGTATAATATATAATGTCCAGTACAGCACTATGTATAATATATGATGTCCAGTACAGAACTATGTATACTGTATAATGTCCAGTACAGCACTATGTATACTATATAATGTCCAACACAGCACTATGTATACTATATAATGTCCAGTACAGCACTATGTATAATATATAATGTCCAGCACAGCACTATGTATACTATATAATGTCCAGTACAGAACTATGTATACTATATAATGTCCAGCACAGCACTATGTATAATATATAATGTACAGCACAGCACTATGTATAATATATAATGTCCAGCACGGCACTATGTATACTATATAATGTCCAGTACAGAACTATGTATACTATATAATGTCCAGTACAGCACTATGTATACTATATAATGTCCAGCACAGCACTATGTATACCATATAATGTCCAGCACAGCACTATGTATACTATATAATGTCCAGTACAGAACTATGTATACTATATCATGTCCAGTACAGCACTATGTATACTATATAATGTCCAGCACAGCACTATGTATACCATATAATGTCCAGTACAGCACTATGTATAATATATAATGTCCAGTACAGAACTATGTATACTATATAATGTCCAGTACAGCACTATGTATAATGTATAATGTCCAGTACAGCACTATGTATAATGTATAATGTCCAGCACAGCACTATGTATAATATATAATGTCCAGTACAGAACTATGTATACTATATAATGTCCAGCACAGCACTATGTATAATATATAATGTACAGCACAGCACTATGTATAATATATAATGCCCAGCACAGCACTATGTATAATGTATAATGTCCAGTACAGCACTATGTATAATATATAATGTCCAGCACGGCACTATGTATAATGTATAATGTCCAGTACAGCACTATGTATAATATATAATGTCCAGCACGGCACTATGTATACTATATAATGTCCAGCACAGAACTATGTATACTATATAATGTCCAGTACAGCACTATGTATACTATATAATGTCCAGTACAGCACTATGTATAATATATAATGTCCAGTACAGCACTATGTATAATGTATAATGTCCAGTACAGCACTATGTATACTATATAATGTCCAGCACAGAACTATGTATAATGTATAATGTCCAGTACAGCCCTATGTATAATATATAATGTACAGCACAGCACTATGTATACTATATAATGTCCAGTACAGAACTATGTATAATATATAATGTCCAGTACAGCACTATGTATAATATATAATGTCCAGCACAGCACTATGTATACTATATAATGTCCAGTACAGCACTATGTATACTATATAATGTCCAGCACAGAACTATGTATAATGTATAATGTCCAGTACAGCCCTATGTATAATATATAATGTACAGCACAGCACTATGTATACTATATAATGTCCAGTACAGAACTATGTATACTATATAATGTCCAGTACAGCACTATGTCAAGATAAAGATGGCTACATCCGTACAATTGTCCAGAGTGTTTTGTGTGCTGAAGAATTAACCCTTCACTGGAACTAAGTGGCCGACCCCTGAAAATCACTCACTGTTGGCCGTGGAAAGACGTTTCGGTGGAGTTTCTTCTGCCCAGATCTTCAGGAGACACTCAGGCAGTGAATCCATCAAAGTGCCAGAGGCAAAACAAAGCATTGTGATAGTATTGACATTGATAACAGCACAACCGGTTGAGCCCTTATCAATGCCAACAATACTACAATGCTTTGTTTTGCCTCTGGCACTTTGATGGATTCACTGCCTGAGTCACTTCTGAAGATCTGGGCAGAAGAAATGACCTGGGTCAACATAGTAATCAGTAGAGAGGACACTATTCTGGAGTGACCAAACCACCACGGATTGTGCAGTCCCCAGGACCGGACGATTCCTCTCTATTATCCACTCTCCACTGACGCACCGAACTGACGCGCCGTCAGAATGAAACCAATGCCTCTTCTTTCTGAACGATCCACATTATTGTCGAAGGGAAAAATTTCTCGATATCTAAAACAGATCAATTAAAGTTTAAGATTTAATGTATTTTATTATTAAGAAAGTTCAGCAGATCATGAGTGATATAATATTACAGGCCGAGCAAAAATAACAATTTATATAATGTCCAGCACAGCACTATGTATACTATATAATGTCCAGCACAGTACTATGTATACTATATAATGTCCAGCACGGCACTATGTATACTATATAATGTCCAGCACAGCACTATGTATACTATATAATGTCCAGCACGGCACTATGTATACTATATAATGTCCAGCACGGCACTATGTATACTATATAATGTCCAGCACAGTACTATGTATACTATATAATGTCCAGCACAGTACTATGTATACTATATAATGTCCAGCACGGCACTATGTATACTATATAATGTCCAGTACAGCACTATGTATACTATATAATGTCCAGTACAGCACTATGTATAATATATAATGTCCAGTACAGCACTATGTATAATGTATAATGTCCAGTACAGCACTATGTATAATATATAATGTCCAGCACAGAACTATGTATAATATATAATTGTACAGCACAGCACTATGTATAATATATAATGTCCAGTACAGAACTATGTATACTATATAATGTCCAGTACAGAACTATGTATAATATATAATGTCCAGCACAGCACTATGTATACTATATAATGTCCAGCACGGCACTATGTATAATATATAATGTCCAGTACAGAACTATGTATAATATATAATGTCCAGCACAGCACTATGTATAATATATAATGTCCAGCACAGCACTATGTATACTATATAATGTCCAGTACAGCACTATGTATAATATATAATGTCCAGCACAGCACTATGTATAATATATAATGTCCAGTACAGAACTATGTATAATATATAATGTCCATCACTGAACTATGTATAATATATAATGTCCAGCACGGCACTATGTATACTATATAATGTCCAGTACAGAGCTATGTATAATATATAATGTTCAGCACAGTACTATGTATACTATATAATGTCCAGCACAGCACTATGTATAATATATAATGTCCAGTACAGCACTATGTATACTATATAATGTCCAGCACAGCACTATGTATACTATATAATGTCCAGCACGGCACTATGTATAATATATAATGTCCAGTACAGAACTATGTATAATATATAATGTCCAGTACAGAACTATGTATAATATATAATGTCCAGTACAGCACTATGTATAATATATAATGTCCAGCACAGCACTATGTATAATATATAATGTTCAGCACAGTACTATGTATACTATATAATGTCCAGCACAGCACTATGTATAATATATAATGTCCAGTACAGCACTATGTATACTATATAATGTCCAGCACGGCACTATGTATAATATATAATGTCCAGTACAGAACTATGTATAATATATAATGTCCAGTACAGCACTATGTATACTATATAATGTCCAGCACGGCACTATGTATAATATATAATGTCCAGCACAGCACTATGTATACTATATAATGTCCAGTACAGAACTATGTATACTATATAATGTCCAGTACAGCACTATGTATAATATATAATGTCCAGCACGGCACTATGTATAATATATAATGTCCAGCACAGCACTATGTATACTATATAATGTCCAGTACAGAACTATGTATACTATATAATGTACAGCACAGCACTATGTATAATATATAATGTTCAGCACAGCACTATGTATACTATATAATGTCCAGTACAGCACTATGTATACTATATAATGTCCAGTACAGCACTATGTATAATATATAATGTCCAGCACAGAGCTATGTATAATATATAATGTCCAGCACGGCACTATGTATAATATATAATGTCCAGCACGGCACTATGTATAATATATAATGTACAGCACAGCACTATGTATAATATATAATATCCAGCACGGCACTATGTATAATATATAATGTCCATCACTGCACTATGTATAATATATAATGTACAGCACAGCACTATGTATAATATATAATATCCAGCACGGCACTATGTATAATATATAATGTCCATCACTGCACTATGTATAATATATAATGTCCAGCACAGCACTATGTATACTATATAATGTCCAGTACAGCACTATGTATAATATATCATGTCCAGCACGGCACTATGTATACTATATAATGTACAGCACAGCACTATGTATACTATATAATGTACAACACAGCACTATGTATACTATATAATGTACAGCACAGCACTATGTATAATATATAATGTCCAGCACAGCACTATGTATAATATATAATGTTCAGCACGGCACTATGTATAATATATAATGTACAGCACGGCACTATGTATAATATATAATGTCCAGTACAGCACTATGTATAATATATAATGTCCAGCACAACACTATGTATACTATATAATGTCCAGCACGGCACTATGTATACTATATAATGTCCAGCACAGCACTATGTGTAATATATAATGTACAGCACAGCACTATGTATACTATATAATGTACAGCACAGCACTATGTATAATATATAATGTCCAGCACGGCACTATGTATAATATATAATGTCCAGTACAGCACTATGTATACTATATAATGTCCAGCACGGCACTATGTATAATATATAATGTCCAGCACGGCACTATGTATAATATATAATGTCCAGCACGGCACTATGTATACTATATAATGTACAGCACAGCACTATGTATAATATATAATATCCAGCACAGCACTATGTATACTATATAATGTCCAGCACAGCACTATGTATAATATATAATGTCCAGCACGGCACTATGTATACTATATAATGTACAGCACAGCACTATGTATACTATATAATGTCCAGCACAGCACTATGTATAATATATAATGTCTAGTACAGCACTATGTATACTATATAATGTCCAGCACAGCACTATGTATAATATATAATGTCTAGTACAGCACTATGTATAATATATAATGTCCAGCACTGCACTATGTATAATATATAATGTACAGCACAGCACTATGTATAATATATAATGTACAGCACAGCACTATGTATAATATATAATGTCTAGTACAGCACTATGTATAATATATAATGTCCAGCACAGCACTATGTATAATATATAATGTCCATCCCTGCACTATGTATAATATATATAATGTACAGCACAGCACTATGTATAATATATAATGTACAGCACAGCACTATGTATAATATATAATGTCCAGTACAGCACTATGTATAATATATAATGTCCAGCACGGCACTATGTATAATATATAATGTACAGCACGGCACTATGTATAATATATAATGTCCAGTACAGCACTATGTATAATATATAATGTCCAGCACAGCACTATGTATAATATATAATGTCCAGCACAGCACTACGTATAATATATAATATCCAGCACGGCACTATGTATAATATATAATGTCCATCACTGCACTATGTATAATATAAAATGTCCAGTACAGCACTATGTATAATATATAATGTCCAGCACAGCACTATGTATACTATATAATGTACAACACAGCACTATGTATAATATATAATGTCCAGCACAGCACTATGTATAATATATAATGTCCATCACTGCACTATGTATAATATAAAATGTCCAGTACAGCACTATGTATAATATATAATGTCCAGCACGGCACTATGTATAATACATAATGTCCAGCACAGCACTATGTATAATATATAATGTGCAACACAGTACTATGTATACTATATAATGTCCAGTACAGCACTATGTATAATATATAATGTCCAGCACAGCACTATGTATAATATATAATGTCCATCACTGCACTATGTATAATATAAAATGTCCAGTACAGCACTATGTATACTATATAATGTACAACACAGCACTATGTATAATATATAATGTCCAGCACGGCACTATGTATAATATATAATGTCCAGCACAGCACTATGTATACTATATAATGTCCAGCACAGCACTATGTATAATATATAATGTCCAGCACAGCACTATGTATAATATATAATGTCCATCACTGCACTATGTATAATATAAAATGTCCAGTACAGCACTATGTATACTATATAATGTACAACACAGCACTATGTATAATATATAATGTCCAGCACGGCACTATGTATAATATATAATGTCCAGCACAGCACTATGTATAATATATAATGTCCAGTACAGCACTATGTATACTATATAATGTCCAGCACAGCACTATGTATAATATATAATATCCAGCACGGCACTATGTATACTATATAATGTCCAGCACAGCACTATGTATAATATATAATATCCAGCACAGCACTATGTATACTATATAATGTCCAGCACAGCACTATGTATAATATATAATGTCCAGCACGGAACTATGTATAATATATAATGTCCAGCACGGCACTATGTATAATATATAATGTCCAGTACAGCACTATGTATACTATATAATGTCCAGCACAGCACTATGTATAATATATAATGTCCAGTACAGCACTATGTACACTATATAATGTCCAGTACAGCACTATGTATAATATATAATGTCCAGCACGGCACTATGTATAATATATAATGTTCAGCACAGCACTATGTATACTATATAATGTCCAGTATAGAGCTATGTATAATATATAATGTCCATCACGGCACTATGTATACTATATAATGTCCAGTACAGCACTATGTATACTATATAATGTACAGCACAGCACTATGTATACTATATAATGTACAGCACAGCACTATGTATAATATATAATGTCCAGCACAGCACTATGTATACTATATAATGTACAGCACGGCACTATGTATACTATATAATGTCTAGTACAGCACTATGTATAATATATAATGTCCAGCACGGCACTATGTATAATATATAATGTCCAGCACAGCACTATGTATACTATATAATGTCCAGCACAGCACTATGTATAATATATAATGTCCAGCACGGCACTATGTATACTATATAATGTCCAGTACGGCACTATGTATAATATATAATGTCCAGCACAGAGATATGTATACTATATAATGTCCAGTACGGCACTATGTATACTATATAATGTCCAGCACAGCACTATGTATACTATATAATGTCCAGCACGGCACTATGTATAATATATAATGTCCAGCACAGAGATATGTATACTATATAATGTCCAGTACGGCACTATGTATACTATATAATGTCCAGCACAGCACTATGTATACTATATAATGTCCAGCACGGCACTATGTATAATATATAATGTCCAGCACAGAGATATGTATACTATATGATGTACAGCACAGCACTATGTATAATATATAATGTCCAGTATAGAGCTATGTATAATATATAATGTCCAGCACGGCACTATGTATACTATATAATGTCCAGTACAGCACTATGTATACTATATAATGTACAGCACAGCACTATGTATACTATATAATGTACAGCACAGCACTATGTATAATATATAATGTCCAGCACAGCACTATGTATACTATATAATGTACAGCATGGCACTATGTATACTATATAATGTCCAGTACAGCACTATGTATAATATATAATGTCCAGCACTATGTATAATATATAATGTCCAGCACATCACTATGTATACTATATAATGTACAGCACAGCACTATGTATAATATATAATGTCCAGCACAGCACTATGTATACTATATAATGTCCAGCACAGCACTATGTATAATATATAATGTCCAGCACGGCACTATGTATAATATATCATGTCCAGCACGGCACTATGTATAATATATAATGTCCAGCACGGCACTATGTATACTATATAATGTCCAGTACGGCACTATGTATACTATATAATGTCCAGCACAGCACTATGTATACTATATAATGTACAGCACAGCACTATGTATAATATATAATGTCCAGCACAGCACTATGTATAATATATAATGTCCAGCACGGCACTATGTATACTATATAATGTCCAGTACAGAGCTATGTATAATATATAATGTCCAGTACAGAGCTATGTATAATATATAATGTCTATCACGGCACTATGTATACTATATAATGTCCAGCACAGCACTATGTATACTATATAATGTCCAGTACAGCACTATGTACACTATATAATGTCCAGTACAGCACTATGTATAATATATAATGTCCAGCACGGCACTATGTATAATATATAATGTCCAGTACAGCACTATGTATACTATATAATGTACAGCACAGCACTATGTATACTATATAATGTACAGCACAGCACTATGTATAATATATAATGTCCAGCACAGCACTATGTATACTATATAATGTACAGCACGGCACTATGTATAATATACAATGTCCAGCATGGCACTATGTATAATATATAATGTCCAGCACAGCACTATGTATAATATATAATGTCCAGCACTATGTATAATATATAATGTCCAGCACAGCACTATGTATACTATATAATGTACAGCACAGCACTATGTATAATATATAATGTCCAGCATGGCACTATGTATAATATATAATGTCCAGCACCGCACTATGTATAATATATAATGTCCAGCACAGCACTATGTATACTATATAATGTACAGCACAGCACTATGTATACTATATAATGTACAGCACAGCACTATTTATAATATATAATGTCCAGCATGGCACTATGTATAATATATAATGTCCAGCACAGCACTATGTATAATATATAATGTCCAGCACAGCACTATGTATACTATATAATGTCCAGCACAGCACTATGTATAATATATAATGTCCAGCACGGCACTATGTATAATATATTATGTCCAGTACAGCACTATGTATAATATATAATGTCCAGCACGGCACTATGTATAATATATAATGTCCAGCACGGCACTATGTATACTATATAATGTCCAGCACAGCACTATGTATACTATATAATGTACAGCACAGCACTATGTATAATATATAATGTCCAGTACAGCACTTTGTATACTATATAATGTGCAGCACAGCACTATGTATAATATATAATGTCCAGTACAGCACTATGTATACTATATAATGTCCAGCACGGCACTATGTATAATATATAATGTACAGCACAGCACTATGTATAATATATAATGTCCAGCACAGAGATATGTATACTATATAATGTCCAGCACAGCACTATGTATACTATATAATGTCCAGCACGGCACTATGTATAATATATAATGTCCAGCACGGCACTATGTATAATATATAATGTCCAGCACGGCACTATGTATAATATATAATGTCCAGCACGGCACTATGTATACTATATAATGTCCAGCACGGCACTATGTATAATATATAATGTCCAGCACAGCACTATGTATACTATATAATGTCCAGTACAGCACTATGTATACTATATAATGTCCAGTACAGCACTATGTATACTATATAATGTCCAGCACGGCACTATGTATAATATATAATGTCCAGCACAGAGATATGTATACTATATAATGTCCAGCACAGTACTATGTATAATATATAATGTCCAGCACGGCACTATGTATACTATATAATGTACAGCACAGCACTATGTATACTATATAATGTCCAGCACAGCACTATGTATAATATATAATGTCCAGCACAGCACTATGTATAATATATAATGTCCAGCACGGCACTATGTATAATATATAATGTCCAGCACGGCACTATGTATACTATATAATGTCCAGCACAGCACTAAATATACTATATAATGTCCAGTACAGCACTATGTATAATATATAATGTCCAGCACAGCACTATGTATAATATATAATGTCCAGCACAGAGCTATGTATAATATATAATGTCCAGCACGGCACTATGTATAATATATAATGTCCAGCACGGCACTATGTATAATATATAATGTCCAGCACGGCACTATATATAATATATAATGTCCAGCACGGCACTATGTATAATATATAATGTCCAGCACGGCACTATGTATACTATATAATGTACAGCACAGCACTATGTATAATATATAATGTCCATCACAGCACTATGTATACTATATAATGTACAGCACAGCACTATGTATACTATATAATGTACAGCACAGCACTATGTATAATATATAATGTCCAGCACAGCACTATGTATACTATATAATGTGCAGCACAGCACTATGTATACTATATAATGTCCAGTACAGCACTATGTATAATATATAATGTCCAGCACAGCACTATGTATACTATATAATGTGCAGCACAGCACTATGTATACTATATAATGTCTAGTACAGCACTATGTATACTATATAATGTCCAGCACAGCACTATGTATAATATATAATGTCCAGCACGGCACTATGTATAATATATAATGTCCAGCACGGCACTATGTATAATATATAATGTCCAGCACGGCACTATGTATAATATATAATGTCCAGCACGGCACTATGTATACTATATAATGTCCAGCACAGCACTATGTATAATATATAATGTCCAGCACAGCACTATGTATAATATATAATGTCCAGTACAGCACTATGTATACTATATAATGTACAGCACAGCACTATGTATACTATATAATGTACAGCACAGCACTATGTATAATATATAATGTCCAGTACAGAACTATGTATAATATATAATGACCAGCACTATGTATAATATGTAATGTCCAGCACGGCACTATGTATAATATATAATGTCCAGCACAGCACTATGTATAATATATAATGTCCAGCACGGCACTATGTATAATATATAATGTCCAGCACAGCACTATGTATAATATATAATGTGCAGCACAGCACTATGTATACTATATAATGTCCAGCACAGCACTATGTATACTATATAATGTCCAGCACAGAGATATGTATACTATATAATGTCCAGCACAGCACTATGTATAATATATAATGTCCAGTACAGCACTATGTATACTATATAATGTCCAGCACGGCACTATGTATAATATATAATGTCCAGTACAGCACTATGTATACTATATAATGTCCAGCACAGCACTATGTATAATATATAATGTCCAGTACAGCACTATGTATAATATATAATGTACAGCACAGCACTATGTATACTATATAATGTCCAGCACAGCACTATGTATACTATATAATGTCCAGCACAGCACTATGTATAATATATAATGTCCAGCACAGCACTATGTATAATATATAATGTACAGCACAGCACTATGTATAATATATAATGTCCAGCACGGCACTATTTATACTATATAATGTACAGTACAGCACTATGTATACTATATAATGTCCAGCACAGCACTATGTATACTATATAATGTCCAGCACAGCACTATGTATAATATATAATGTCCAGCACGGCACTATGTATAATATATAATGTCCAGTACAGCACTATGTATAATATATAATGTCCAGTACAGCACTATGTATAATATATAATGTCCAGCACAGTACTATGTATAATATATAATGTCCAGTACAGCACTATGTATAATATATAATGTTCAGCACGGCACTATGTATAATATATAATGTCCAGTACAGCACTATGTATAATATATAATGTCCAGCACAGCACTATGTATAATATATAATGTCCAGTACAGCACTATGTATACTATATAATGTCCAGCACGGCACTATGTATAATATATAATGTCCAGTACAGCACTATGTATAATATATAATGTCCAGTACAGCACTATGTATACTATATAATGTACAGCACGGCACTATGTATACTATATAATGTACAGTACAGCACTATGTATACTATATAATGTACAGCACAGCACTATGTATACTATATAATGTACAGCACGGCACTATGTATAATATATAATGTCCAGCACAGCACTATGTATACTATATAATGTACAGCACAGCACAATGTATAATATATAGATTCACCGCCTGAAAGAACGATTAAGATAATGTTTATTAATGATATTTGTTAAAAATATGGCTCAACCAGCCACTAACTCCAGAACCAGGCATAAGCATGTGATTGGCGAAAAGGAAAGTGTCCAGTGTGAATGGTGGGTCTATAGCACCCAGGAACCACCTCTCCCTGCTTAATTAAATTACAATATATCCAGATCCTACGCGTTTCAGTATCACAATCAAAGTGATACCTCATCAGGGATTCATAGACATTGATTCTTAAATTGTTAAAAGCAGAACACTGGATAGCACTGTTCATGTGCTGATTTTAGCCTCCAGACGCGTGTACGACTCTAATGTACTGGCCGCACACGCGCCGGAGAAGCTATGGGCTAATAAGGTTGAGAGCCTGCCCTAACTATGTATACTATATAATGTCCAGTGCTATGTATACTATATAATGACCAGCGCTATGTATACTATATAATGTCCAGCGCTATGTATACTATATAATGTCCAGTGCTATGTATACTATATAATGTCCAGCACTATGTATACTATATAATGTCCAGTGCTATGTATACTATATAATGTCCAGCGCTATGTATACTATATAATGTCCAGCACTATGTATACTATATAATGTCCAGCACCATATATACTTTATAATGTCCAGTGCTTTGTGTAATATATAATGTCCAGTGCTTTGTGTACTATATAATGTCTAGCACTATGTATACTATATAATGTCCAGCACTTTGTGTACTATATAATGTCCAGAGCTTTTTATAACATATAATGTCCAGCACTATGTATACTATATAATGTCCAGCGCTATGTATACTATATAATGCCCAGCTCTTTGTGTACTATATAATGTCCAGTGCTATATATACTATATAATGTCCAGTGCTTTGTGTACTATATATTGTCCAGTGCTATGTATACTATATAATGTCCAGCGCTATGTATACTATATAATGTCCAGTGCTATGTATACTATATAATGCCCAGCTCTTTGTGTACTATATAATGTCCAGTGCTATATATACTATATAATGTCCAGTGCTATGTATACTATATAATGTCCAGCACTATGTATACTATATAATGTCCAGCGCTATGTATACTATATAATGTCCAGCGCTCTGTGTACTATATAATGTCCAGTGCTATATATATATTATATAATGTCCAGCTCTATGTATACTATATAATGTCCAGCTCTATGTATACTATATAATGTCCAGCACTATGTATACTACATAATGTCCAGCGCTTTGTGTACTATATAATGTCCAGTGCTATGTATACTATATTATGCCCAGCTCTTTGTGTACTATATAATGTCCAGTGCTATATATACTATACAATGTCCAGTGCTTTGTGTACTATATATTGTCCAGTGCTATGTATACTATATAATGTCCAGCGCTATGTATACTATATAATGTCCAGCGCTATGTATACTATATAATGTCCAGCGCTCTGTGTACTATATAATGTCCAGTGCTATATATATTATATAATGTCCAGCTCTATGTATACTATATAATGTCCAGCTCTATGTATACTATATAATGTCCAGCACTATGTATACTACATAATGTCCGGCGCTTTGTGTACTATATAATGTCCAGCGCTATGTATACTATATAATGTCCAGCGATATGTATAACATATAATGTCCAGCACTATGTATACTATATAATGTCCAGTGCTTTGTATACTATACAATGTCCAGGGTTTTGTGTACTATATAATGTCCAGCTCTATGTATACTATATAATGTTCAGTGCTATATATACTATATAATGTCCAGCGCTATGTATACTATATAATTTCCAGTGCTATGTATACTATATAATGCCCAGTGCTTTGTGTACTATATAATGTCCAGCGCTATGTATAATATATAATGTCCAGCGCTATGTATACTATATAATGTTCAGAGCTATATATACTATATAATGTCCAGTGCTATGTATAATATATAATGTCCAGCGCTATGTATACTATATAATGTCCAGAGCTATATATACTATATAATGTCCAGTGCTATGTATACTATATAATGTCCAGTGCTTTGTGTACTATATAATGTCCAGCGCTATGTATAATATATAATGTCCAGCGCTATGTATACTATATAATGTCCAGAGCTATATATACTATATAATGTCCAGCGCTATGTATAATATATAATGTCCAGCGCTATGTATACTATATAATGTCCAGAGCTATATATACTATATAATGTCCAGTGCTATGTATACTATATAATGTCCAGCGCTATGTATACTATATAATGTCCATAGCTATATATACTATATAATGTCCAGCGCTATGTATACTATATTATGTCCAGCGCTATGTATACTATATAATGTCCAGCGCTATGTATAATATATAATGTCCAGCACTATGTATACTATATAATGTCCAGCGCTATGTATACTATATAATGTCCAGCGCTATGTATAATATATAATGTACAGCACTATGTATACTATATGATGCCCAGCGCTTTGTGTACTATATAATGTCCAGCTCTATGTATACTATATAATGTTCAGTGCTATGTATACTATATAATGTCCAGTGCTATGTATACTATATAATGTCCAGCGCTATGTATACTATATAATGTCCAGCGCTATGTATAATATATAATGTCCAGCACTATGTATACTATATAATGCCCAGCGCTTTGTGTACTATATAATGTCCAGCGCTATGTATACTATATAATGTCCAGAGCTATATATACTATATAATGTCCAGAGCTATATATACTATATAATGTCCAGTGCTATGTATACTATATAATGTCAAGCGCTATGTATACTATATAATGTCCAGCACTATGTATAATATATAATGTCCAGCACTATGTATAATATATAATGTCCAGCGCTATGTATAATATATAATGTCCAGCGCTATGTATACTATATAATGTCCAGCGCTTTGTGTACTATATAATGTCCAGCGCTTTGTGTACTATATAATGTCCAGCGCTATGTATACTATATAATGTCCAGAGCTATATATACTATATAATGTCCAGCGCTATGTATACTATATAATGTCCAGCGCTTTGTGTACTATATAATGTCCAGCGCTATGTATAATATATAATGTCCAGCGTTATGTATACTATATAATGTCCAGAGCTATATATACTATATAATGTCCAGCGCTATGTATACTATATAATGTCCAGCGCTATGTATACTATATAATGTCCAGCGCTTTGTGTACTATATAATGTCCAGCGCTATGTATACTATATAATGTCCAGAGCTATATATACTATATAATGTCCAGAGCTATATATACTATATAATGTCCAGTGCTATGTATACTATATAATGTCAAGCGCTATGTATACTATATAATGTCCAGCACTATGTATAATATATAATGTCCAGCACTATGTATAATATATAATGTCCAGCGCTATGTATAATATATAATGTCCAGCGCTATGTATACTATATAATGTCCAGAGCTATATATACTATATAATGTCCAGCGCTATGTATACTATATAATGTCCAGCGCTTTGTGTACTATATAATGTCCAGCGCTTTGTGTACTATATAATGTCCAGAGCTATATATACTATATAATGTCCAGAGCTATATATACTATATAATGTCCAGCGCTATGTATACTATATCATGTCCAGCGCTATGTATACTATATAATGTCCAGCGCTATGTATAATATATAATGTCCAGCACTATGTATACTATATAATGTCCAGCGCTATGTATACTATATAATGTCCAGCACTTTGTGTACTATATAATGTCCAGCGATTTGTGTACTATATAATGTCCAGCGCTATGTATACTATATAATGTCCAGCGCTATGTATACTATATAATGGCCAGAGCTATATATACTATATAATGTCCAGCGTTATGAGTACTATATAATGTCCAGCTCTATGTATACTATATAATGTTCAGAGCTATATATACTATATAATGTCCAGAGCTATATATACTATATAATGTCCAGCGCTATGTATACTATATAATGTCCAGCGCTATGTATACTATATAATGTCCAGCGCTATGTATACTATATAATGTCCAGTGCTATGTATAATATATAATGTCCAGCGCTATGTATACTATATAATGTCCAGCGCTATGTATGATATATAATGTCCAGTGCTATGTATACTATATAATGTCCAGCGCTATGTATACTATATAATGTCCAGCGCTATGTATGATATATAATGTCCAGCGCTATGTATACTATATAATGTCCAGTGCTATGTATACTATATAATGTCCAGCGCTATGTATACTATATAATGTCCTGCGCTATGTATGATATATAATGTCCAGCGCTATGTATACTATATAATGTCCAGCGCTATGAGTACTATATAATGTCTAGCGCTTTGTGTACTATATAATGTTCAGAGCTATATATACTATATAATGTCCAGAGCTATATATACTATATAATGTCCAGCGCTATGTATACTATATAATGTCCAGCGCTATGTATACTATATAATGTCCAGTGCTATGTATACTATATAATGCCCAGCGCTATGTATACTATATAATGTCCAGCGCTATGTATACTATATAATGTCCAGCGCTATGAGTACTATATAATGTCTAGCGCTTTGTGTACTATATAATGTCCAGCGCTTTGTGTACTATATAATGTTCAGAGCTATATATACTATATAATGTCCAGAGCTATATATACTATATAATGTCCAGCGCTATGTATACTATATAATGTCCAGCGCTATGTATACTATATAATGTCCAGCGCTATGTATACTATATAATGTCCAGCGCTATGTATGATATATAATGTCCAGCGCTATGTATGATATATAATGTCCAGCGCTATGTATGATATATAATGTCCAGCGCTATGTATACTATATAATGTCCAGCGCTATGTATACTATATAATGTCCAGCGCTATGTATACTATATAATGTCCAGCGCTATGTGTACTATATAATGTCCAGCACTATGTATACTATATAATGTCCAGCACTATGTATACTATATAATGTCCAGCACTATGTATACTATATAATGTCCAGCGCTATGTATACTATATAATGTCCAGCGCAATGTATACTATATAATGTCCAGCGCTATCTATACTATATAATGTCCAGCGCTTTGTGTACTATATAATGTCCAGAGCTTTTTATAACATATATTGTCCAGCACTATGTATACTATATAATGTCCAGCGCTATGTATACTATATAATGTCCAGCTCTATGTATACTATATAATGTCCAGCGCTATGTATACTATATAATGTCCAGCGCTATGTATACTATATAATGTCCAGCGCTATGTATACTATATAATGTCCAGCGCTTTGTGTACTATATAATGTCCAGCACTATGTATACTATATAATGTCCAGCACTATGTATACTATATAATGTCCAGCGCTATGTATACTATATAATGTCCAGCGCTTTGTGTACTATATAATGTCCAGCACTATATATACTATATAATGTCCAGCGCTATGTATACTATATAATGTCCAGCGCTTTGTGTACTATATAATGTCCATGAAGTCCTGCCTAAATAAACGTTTAAAATGTCTTTATTAAGTAGTATTTAAAATAGGGCATTCATGCCAGTTTTACTGTGAATAGGCGTTTGGCAAAACAGAGACACAGTTCCCTGATGAGGTGTAAACATGAGATAATGATTGGTACACCTATAGTGTTGATACAACACCCGACAGGAGTAGTGATACACACCACTCGTCCGTTTGCCGCAACGATACAAAGTAGCTCAGTCCAATATGAATGTTCCACAGGCACCGATGCCGGGTGCACCAATTACAACATAAACAGAGAACTTAGCAAATATAAATGTGGTCTGTTTGCCACAAGTGAGCAATTTTGAGCAATCTCCCAACGCGTTTCTGCAACCCTCTGAACCAGAGGGGAACGTCCTCAGGGGTATTTGTAAATTGCATATAATCATTTGAGCAGCTACCATACAGCACATATTAAGCTGCTTAATTAGTGTATTCTCAGGAGCGCAGTGAGACACTAATGCCTGGTCTGACTCGCGCCGGAGACTCTCACAAGCTTTATACAGCTAGCCCCACCTAGCAGATAGGCGGAATGGAACGGACATAGCCAATCGGTGTGTCACAGCGCATCAGTAACGCCAACCGATCGGGCCTGCCCATGGTAACATAGACGCCAATCAGGTAGATGCATAAAGCATCAGAAGTTACTAGGGGAATACAGGCGGTTTATACATACGTTTGATAAATAAACGGATAGGTGTGAATGTGTGCCAAGCATAGAACAGACTGACTATGTTAATATTGCGATAGTCACCTACAAATACTGCCGATGACAGTCTCTTATCTACACAGTAACTGAAGGGTGCGCGTACGATGGGTAGATGGAAAGAAATGAGCAGAATGCAAAACCAGCAAAGAGTCACAGACAACCTCATTGATGAGGAAGATCTTAAATTGAAAAACAGCGCAAAAGAATAAAAAAACAAAAAATAATAAAGAATCAATGGGCAAAGGAAACCAATAGGAGCTGTAAACGCTCGCTTAAGGACCGAGCTGTATTTAATACATTGTTGTAAATGAGCGAATAGAGATGTTATTATTGGCATAGACGAGCACAAGAGAACTAGAGGAAGGAAAGAAAGGACAGATATTCATTATGTCCAGACGGACTAACTGTTTTCATTCTGAATATCCATTGGGCTTCCTTCTGGAGCATTTTTTTATCCCAATCACCTCCTCTGCTTGGTGGCACAATGTGTTCCATCCCCTGGGATTTCAGGACAGTGGAATCACCAGAATGATGCTCCCATACATGTCTAGAGACAGAGGTATCTTCCTTCCTATTTATGTCACAGATGTGATCTCGGATCCTCTGTCTAAATTCGCGTCTAGTCTTTCCAACATCCTGGATACCACAGACACAGGTGATAAGATACACTACTCCCTTAGTCAGGCAGTTGATAAAGGATCTCGTGTAAAAATTCTCGCCTGTGGTTGTACTTGCAAATTTGCGGGTACTGAGAATAGAGCAGCAGGCTTTGCATCTGCCACATTTGTACGTCCCTTTCGTATTGGATGACAGCCAGGTAGTATTTTTACCTTCAGGATGGCTATGAACTAACATATCTTTAATATTTCGATCTCTTTTGAAGGTAATAATTGGTCTGTCACCTACCAGGTTGCCCACATCTGGGTCCGATTTGAGGATATCCCAGTAGAGGGTAAGTATTCTCCTAACCTCATGATGTGCAGCATCATAGGTACCTATCACTCTAATTGTCTCCTCCTGTATTGGACGTGTTTTGGGGTTTAGCAAGCTGTCTCTGTCCGGCGCCATTTTCCTGTGGACCAATATTACTACTTCCGGTCGCGGCTTCCGGATTTGTGCACTTGCACCAGCGGCAGCAAACGGAGCGGTCGGGCCGGAGGGAGCCGCGGCGGCAGGAGCAGGTAAGAGATTTCAATGTATGTTTGTGTTTCTGTGTGTTTACTACTGTATGTAAACCTACTACACTGTGGGTTAGCTCAAAAAATGGCGACACACAGTGTAGGAGGTTACACCGTTCAAACTCCTCGTTTATCCCGGCACTAGCCAGGATAAAGGAGGGGGGGATGCTGAGAGCTCACTAGAGCGAGGGCTTTTAACCCAATGTTGCAATGCTGCAATTTTGGGAACAGCTCCATCTAGTGACCAAAAATGGGTAGTATTATAAATTAGAAATAATTTATAATATTTCCTGACTCGTGCAAAAAAAATAAAATAAATTTGAACAATGTTTAATCACCCACACACTAAATGTTTAAATTTTAAAAAAAAAACATGTTTTTCTGGCAACACATTCCCTTTAAAGCCATCTACTGTCCCTGCTGTGACCAGCTCCTGCGGTGTCTACTGTCCCTGCTGTGACCAGCTCCTGCGGTGTCTACTGTCCCTGCTGTGACGGCTCCTGCGGTGTCTACTGTCCCTGCTGTGACGGCTCCTGCGGTGTCTACTGTCCCTGCTGTGACCAGCTCCTGCGGTAGGCTATTCCATAAATTCACCGTTCTTACTGTAAAGAAGCCTTGTCGCCTCTGCAGCTTGAACCTTTTTTTCTCCAGACGGAGGGAGCGCCCCCTTGTTTTTTGAGGGGGTTTTACAAGGAACAGGATATCACCATATTTTTTGTATGTGCCATTAATATATTTATATAAGTTAATCATGTCCCCCCTTAGTCGTCTTTTTTCAAGGCTAAATAGGTTTAATTCTTTCAATCTTTCCTCATAACTTAAATTCTCCATGCCCCTTATTAGCTTCGTTGCTCTTCTTTGTATTTTTTCCAACTCCAGGGCATCCTTTCTATGAACTGGAGCCCAGAACTGAACTGCATATTCTAGATGAGGCCTCACTAATGCTTTGTAAAGTGGCATTATTACATCCCTGTCCCGTGAGTCCATGCCTCTTTTAATACACGACAATATCCTGCTGGCCTTTGAAGCAGCTGATTGACACTGCATGCTGTTATTGAGTTTATGATTTACAAGTACACCCAGATCCTTCTCAACAAGTGAATCCGCCAGTGTAACGCCCCCTAGGACATATGATGCATGCAGGTTGTTGGTACCCAGATGCATAACTTTACATTTATCTACATTAAACTTCATTTGCCAAGTGGACGCCCAAACACTTAGTTTGTTTAAATCTGCCTGTAATTCATGAACATCTTCCATAGTCTGAACTATATTACATAGCTTGGTGTCATCTGCAAAAATAGAAATAGTGCTATTAATCCCTTCCTCTATATCATTAATAAATAAGTTGAATAATAGTGGTCCCAGCACTGAACCCTGGGGTACACCACTTATAACCGGGGACCATTCAGAGAAGGAATCATTGACCACAACTCTCTGGATACGGTCCTTGAGCCAATTCTCAATCCAATTACAAACTATATTTTCTAAACCTATAGTCCTTAATTTACCCATTAGGCGTCTATGGGGGACAGTGTCAAATGCCTTTGCAAAGTCCAAAAACACTAAATCCACAGCGGCCCCTCTGTCTAGACTTCTGCTCACCTCTTCATAAAAACAGATCAGGTTGGTTTGACAACTTCTGTCCTTAGTAAAACCGTGCTGGCTGTCACTTATAATGCTATTTATTGTCACATAATCCTGTATATAGTCCCTCAATAGCCCCTCAAACATTTTCCCCACGATGGATGTTAAGCTTACTGGTCTATAATTACCCGGGGAAGACCTAGAGCCCTTTTTGAAAATAGGCACCACATTTGCCCTGCGCCAGTCCCTTGGCACTATACCAGTCACTAGAGATTCTCTGAATATTATGAAAAGGGGGACAGAAATAACTGAACTAAGCTCTTTAAGAACTCTAGGGTGTAACCCATCTGGTCCCGGAGCCTTGTGCACATTTATTTTATTTAATTTAGCTTGGACCATCTCTACATTCATCCAATTCAGTATAGCAACTGATATATTAACAGCACTGGCACCGGCTACATCAGCTGCTCTTTCTTCTGTTGTATATACAGAGCTAAAGAACCCATTTAGTAACTCTGCTTTCTCTTGATCCCCTGTGATCAACTCCCCATTACCATTATCTAGGGGTCCTACATGTTCAGACCTTGGCTTTTTTGCATTTATATACTTGAAGAATTTTTAGGATTTGTTTTACTATCCTTGGCCACCTGCCTTTCATTTTGTATTTTTGCTAATTTTATTACATTTTTACAGATTTTATTAAGCTCTTTATATTTTACAAAGGCTGCAGATGTACCCTCAGATTTGTATTTTTTAAATGCCCTTTTTTTGTCATGTATTGCCCCTTTCACAGAAGGTGTAAGCCATGTGGGGTTTAATTTGAGTCGTTTATACTTGTTACCTGTAGGAATACATTTTGCACTATAATAACTCAAAGTAGATTTGAAAATCTCCCATTTATCATTTGTTCCATTATTTGACATTAGTTCTTCCCAGTCTATATCCTGAATTGCCGCCCTCATCCTGGGGAAATTGGCTTTCTTAAAATTAAATGTTTTTGCCCTCCCAGCCTGCGTTTGTTTTTTACAGTATAGGTAAAATGTAACTATATTGTGATCACTGTTACCGAGGTTTTCACGAACATTGACATTCCCAACAAGATCTGCATTATTAGAAATGACCAGATCCAACAGAGCTTCACCTCTAGTCGGGTCTTCCACAAACTGGCCCATAAAATGTTCCTGCAACAGGTTGAGGAAATGTCTCCCCTTTGCAGTTGAAGCCGAACCATGACACCAATTAATATCCCGGAAATTAAAATCTCCCATTATCACTACAGTACCCGCCTGTGCAGCCCGCTCCATCTGTTTATATAGCTGAACTTCCATCTCCTCAGTTATATTGGGGGGTCTATAGATTACACCAAAAGTAATTTTTTCAGTGTTTACCTCCCTTTCTAGTTCCACCCACAAGGTTTCAACCTCCTCACAGTCTTCACCCACTATTGTCTCTTTCACACTCGCCTTCATATCACTTCAGACATACAGACGTACACCACCGCCTTCATATCACTTCTCACATACAGACATACACCACCACCTTCATATCACTTCTCACATACAGACATACACCACCACCTTCATATCACTTCTCACATACAGACATACACCACAACCTTCATATCACTTCTCACATACAGACATACATCACCACCTTCATATCACTTCTCACATACAGACATACACCACCTTCATATCACTTCTCATATACAGACATACATCACCACCTTCATATCACTTCTCACATACAGACATACACCACCTTCATATCACTTCTCATATACAGACATACATCACCACCTTCATATCACTTCTCACATACAGACATACACCACCTTCATATCACTTCTCACATACAGACATACACCACCACCTTCATATCACTTCTCACATACAGACGTACACCACCACCTTCATATCACTTCTCACATACAGACATACACCACCACCTTTCCTATTTGTCCTGTCTTTACGAAAAAGTGTAAAACCCTGTAGATTTACAGCCCAGTCATGTGAAGAGTCCAGCCATGTTTCAGCAACACCAACTATATCTATATTTTCTTCCAGTATCAAGGCCTCCAGCTCCCCCATTTTGCTTGCTAGACTTCTGGCATTTGTGAACATACACTTTAACTTGCCTGTCAGTTTTTCACTTTTATTATCAGAAATGTGATTTGACATTAATCGGTCCTTTTTATTTACACTGCTGTTTTGTAACGAAAGGATCTCCTTATCTTGTTGCCTAGTCCTCTCCCCACATTCTGTTTCTCCCCCCACCAATATAGTCTGACCCCTCTCTAACCTGGCTACCCCTTTTTTTTCTACATTGACCTCCCTCCTCAGCCCTAGTTTAAATACTCCGCCACCCCAGCTAGAATTCTCTCCCCCAGCACAGCGGACCCCCTTCCATTTAGGTGCAAATCATCTGCAGAATACAGTTTGTACCCCAATGAAAAGTCAGCCCAGTGCTCTAGGAACCCAAATCTTAATTTATATTTTATTTTATCTTATTATATATTTTTTTTCATTAATTCATTTATTTATTATGATTTTTTATCTAATTATTACTTTATAATCACCATTTTTCTATTTTTATTATTCTGTATCTATTGATTTTTCACGTAACTGATTTATATTTTTAAACAAACCACTACATATATATATTTCTCGATATGTTTTCACTTTAATGTATTAATAACTACAATTTTTATTAAATTGTCATATTTATATCATTTGTTATATCTTGGCACTTACGTGGTTGCTTCACATTTTGCGATTCATTTCTTCTTATTATTTTCATTTCTGTTTTTTCTCTTTTCCTTTTTCTTTTCTTCTTTTTCTGTTTTTTAATCACTTCTTTGGGCATTCACTCCTCAGTAGACATTTCATACATCTCACTTGTTTATTATATCCACATTTCGCAACACCACACACATGTTCTCATACTTAATTCAATATCCTCCTATGTCCTGGGGTTGCGCTTGTTGCAGTTGAACCTGGGAGCCTCGCCCTGTTTCCCTGTCGTCTCTACGCTCGCACTGCGCTCTGCTTGGTTTCCATGGACACGCGTCCTTGGGGGCACGCAGGCGCGCTGAGAGCGTGACGACAGAGGACAGGGATCTCGCGGCTCAGGTAGGGTTCCCGCGCATGCGCCATAGACCAGAACGGCGAGGACGGACACCGGAATCCTATATTCTTCAATCAACTGAACTATATATATAAGCATGATACTGCAGTATCCCACACACTACCCCCTGAGGAAGCCACATTGGCGAAACGCGCGTCGGGGCGCTACGTTGTCAGGCTGCAGTGCGGGGCCTCTTATCACGTCCATCTCTATGGGTAAGCCCAGCTTCACACTCCTTATGCAAGATATTTGACTCTTTCCCTGGCGTACTCAGTCACAATACTATACTCTGATCCTGGTTTACTCTATTGCTGCATCCTACCCTTTGTAATGCTATAACTAAACTGTGGTTATAAGTTTCTAACACTCTGAATAACCTTTGGAGGAAATACATGTCTCTTTGAGCGAGTCTTTTTCGCTCCAAATTTGCGGATACTTAGCATTTATTATTTCCACTTTTATGCATGCATTAATTTATTTAGACTGGATCACCTACTATCCACTCTGGATTGTGACTTACTGCCAGGGATCTTGTGTTACGGTGAGCTGAATATCCCAAATCTATAAAACCCTTGAAGCCACCACACTGTGTTCCTATTTTTATTCGGATCTGTTTTTGAATTTTATGTAATACTTTTTATGTTGTATGTCCCAATAAAATGTGTTAATTTTTTACTACATCTATGGCGTAATGACTTCTCTTTCTCAAAGTTTTCTATGATATAATGAAGTTTGCTACATTATTTATATATAACGAGGCGTATTGGACACTTGTTAATTGACTCCTAACTCTCTACCTAACCCGGTAAGTCCTTATATTTCAATTGTACATTGTTGTAAATGAGCGAATAGAGATGTTATTATTGTCATAGACGAGCACAAAAGAACTAGAGGAAGGAAAGAAAGGACAGATATTCATTGAGTCCAGACGGACTAACTGTTTTCATTCTGAATATCCATTGGGCTTCCTTCTGGAGGATTTTTTTATCCCAATCACCTCCTCTGGTTGGAGGCACAATGTGTTCTATCCCCTGGGATTTCAGGACAGTGGAATCACCAGAATGATGCTCCCATACATGTCTAGAGACAGAGGTATCTTCCTTCCTATTTATGTCACAGATGTGATCTCTAATCCTCCGTCTAAATTCGCGTCTAGTCTTTCCAACATCCTGGATACCACAGACACAGGTGATAAGATACACTACTCCCTTAGTCAGGCAGTTGATCAAGGATCTCGTGTAAAAATTCTCGCCTGTGGTTGTACTTGCAAATTTGCGGGTACTGAGAATAGAGCAGCAGGCTTTGCATCTGCCACATTTGTACGTCCCTTTCGTATTCGATGACAGCCAGGTAGTATTTTTACCTTCAGGATGGCTATGAACTAACATATCTTTAATATTTCGACCTCTTTTGAAGGTAATAATTGGTCTGTCACCTACCAGGTTGCCCACATCTGGGTCCGATTTGAGGATATCCCAGTAGAGGGTAAGTGTTCTCCTGACCTCATGATGTGCAGCATCATAGGTACCGATCACTCTAATTGTCTCCTCCTGTATTGGACGTGTTTTGGGGTTTAACAAGCTGTCTCTGTTAGCGCCCATAGCGTGATGATATGCAGTTTTCAGCACATGATTCGGATACCCTCTCCTCACAAATTTGTCTCTCAGACCATTAGCTGAGGATTTAAAATCTGAAATTGTGGTACAGTTACGTCTTGCCCTAATGTATTGCCCCTTGGGTATGCCTTTCTTAAGTGGGGCAGGATGCCAGCTATCCCATCTAAGCAGATTATTAGTTGCGGTGTCTTTTCTGTACATATTCGTTCCCAGATAACCCATCTCTGTTTTTTCAATTTTAACATCCAGGAACGTAATGTGTTGCTCCTGTATTTCTGACGTGAAGAAGAGACCTATGTCATTGATGTTTAACACAGACACAAACTCCTTAAATTCAGCAGCAGTTCCTGACCAGAGAATCAACACATCATCAATGAATCGTAGCCATAATTCAATATGCGATGTGTATTTCTCCATCCCATCACTGAATACAAATTCCTTTTCCCACCAGCCCAGATATAGGTTAGCATAGGTAGGAGCACATGGGCTTCCCATTGCTACTCCTCTGAGCTGGTGGAAGATCTTATGCTCAAAAAGGAAAAAATTATGCTCCAGGACATACCACAGTAACTTTATCACAAATTGATTGTGGGCATGGAATTGGGTTCCTCTGTCCTGGAGGAAGTACTCCACTGCTCGACATCCCATATTATGAGGGATGGAGCTGTAAAGAGCCTCCACATCCAGACTTGCCAGGAGAACATTGGGTTCCACTTTAATGCCTTCAAGTTTTCTAAGCACCTCCATCGTATCACGTACATACGATGGAAGTGCCATAACAAAAGGTCTAAGTATTTTGTCAACGTAAACGCTGGCATTTTGTGAAATACTCCCGATGCCAGAAACGATAGGACGACCTTTAAGGGGAATGAAGTCCCTTATGTACCTTGGGAAGACTATAAAAAGTCGCCACTTGCGGGCAAGTCCCTAGTATAAAGGTAAATTCCGTATCATTAATGATCTTGGTCTGTTTAGCCTCAAGTAGAATACCTCTGAGCTCGACCAGAAATTGTTGTGTGGGGTTGTTAGTCAAAACCTGATAACAACATTTGTCTTTCAGAATGTTCATACACATGGTGACATAGTGGCTACGATCAAGAATCACCACATTGCCACCTTTGTCTGAAGACTTGATAATTATCTCAGAGTCATTAGAGTGATCGGTACCTATGATGCTGCACATCATGAGGTCAGGAGAACACTTACCCTCTACTGGGATATCCTCAAATCGGACCCAGATGTGGGCAACCTGGTAGGTGACAGACCAATTATTACCTTCAAAAGAGATCGAAATATTAAAGATATGTTAGTTCATAGCCATCTTGAAGGTAAAAATACTACCTGGCTGTCATCGAATACGAAAGGGACGTACAAATGTGGCAGATGCAAAGCCTGCTGCTCTATTCTCAGTACCCGCAAATTTGCAAGTACAACCACAGGCGAGAATTTTTACACGAGATCCTTTATCAACTGCCTGACTAAGGGAGTAGTGTATCTTATCACCTGTGTCTGTGGTATCCAGGATGTTGGAAAGTCTAGACGCGAATTTAGACGGAGGATCCGAGATCACATCTGTGACATAAATAGGAAGGAAGATACCTCTGTCTCTAGACATGTATGGGAGCATCATTCTGGTGATTCCACTGTCCTGAAATCCCAGCGGATGGAACACATTGTGCCTCCAACCAGAGGAGGGGATTGGGATAAAAAAATGCTCCAGAAGGAAGCCCAATGGATATTCAGAATGAAAACAGTTAGTCCGTCTGGACATAATGAATATCTGTCCTTTCTTTCCTTCCTCTAGTTCTCTTGTGCTCGTCTATGCCAATAATAACATCTCTATTCGCTCATTTACAACAATGTATTAAATACAATTGAAATATAAGGACTTACCGGGTTAGGTAGAGAGTTAGGCGTCAATTAACAAGTGTCCAATACGCCTCGTTATATATAAATAATGTAGCAAACTTCATTATATCATAGAAAACTTTGAGAAAGAGAAGTCATTACGCCATAGATGTAGTAAAAAATTAACACATTTTTAAACTTCATGCAAAAATTGAATATCAACACTTGGAACATCAAGTTGACATTTGTCCATGACAGACAAAGTGTGAACTTTTTGGATATATCTATTTCATCAGATCACGACGGGAGAGTACAGACCGACGTCTTTAGGAAAGAGACGTCGGTCAACTCCCTTCTACAAGCGACCTCGGCACACACCTATTCCACGGTCAAGGCTGTCCCGGTTGGTCAGTTCCTGAGGATGAGGCGGATCTGCTCTTCGGAAGCTAGCTTCGAGAATCAGGCTCAAGAATTAAGGAAACGTTTTAAAGAGAGGGGTTACAGCCATCGCTGTATTAAGCAGGGCTACAATCGGGCTAGGAGTGTGGCACGGAAACACCTACTTAATCCACCACCTCCAGAACAGAAGGAAAAGATGCCTGGCTTGATTAGATTTATTTCGACCCACAATAACCAGTGGCAAACAATGAGAGGAATCCTGGAAAAACATTGGTCCATCTTACAGTTGGAGGCAACACTTGCTCCAAGCCTATCTCCACACCCTCTAATGACCGCAAGAAGAAGCAGCAATTTGAAGGACATCCTTATACAGAGCCACTATGTTCCCAAACGAGAGAATCCTTTCTCGACTAGAGGTCCTGCTCAAGGCTGCTTCCCTTGCGGGGATTGTGTCGCTTGTGCTAACATTCTGCGGACCACAACTTTCGATTCCGTAAAGACGGATAGACGTTTTAAAATTTTGCAATACATTTCGTGTAGCACCACTCACGTGATTTACTACGCTACATGTGATTGCCCTATGGTTTACGTAGGCCTAACCTCCAGACAATTAAGATTACGGGTGAGGGAGCATGTACGGGATATATCCGCAGCAAAAGATGTAGTTGACTTGACGACCTTAAAAACCATCCCAAGACATTTTTAATTAAAACATGGATGTGACCCCAGAACTTTTCGCATATTGATCGAATCCATTGCGGCGTCAGAGGGGGGGATGCCAAAAAGTTACTTGCACAAAAAGAGTGCAGGTGGATTATCACATTGGGTACCATGACTCCACATGGGCTCAATGAAAACCTGAGTTTCTCGGCCTTTCTGTAATAGATCCGTTACCTCTTGGACTATAACATATTCTGCCCAGCAAATCTCCTTCTTATTAATTTTTTCCCTTTTAATAAATTTTTAAGTGTTTTTAACCATCAATAATGCCTGTTCTTTCTGCATTATCATGCCTAGATTGAGTGATTCCGAATTTGCCGTCCTTCCGATATACCACGCAACTACATCTCTGATGTATCAACCTACTACTATGGACAAGAAGAAGATGTTTATGTTTAATATTTTTATATTTTATAACCATAATTATATTTATGCTATTGATGTATGGTGTATTATATATCGTATTTATTATTCTTTATTTTGTTATTTTAGAATATTTTATATATTTTTGTCACTTGTTGTGATTTTTTGTCTCTGCATCGCTTGTTACCTAATTTATTTACACTTGTTCTATTTATATATTATTTTCAATTTCTTTATGTGCTTCTTTGTTTGGTTGTTTTTGCTGTTATTTTTGTGGTTCACTGATCGCAACATATGCGTTGTCTATTCATGGTTTTCATGATCTTCACACCATTTTCGATATTTATGTGTTTCATCGGTTTTTTATTTTATTTCTACTTATTATTACTTTTCATTTTTGATATATAATTTTTTTTTTTATTTTCTTTTATTATTTTCTATTTCTATTTTATTTTATTTTTATTATTTTTATTTTAGTTTAGTTTAGTTTAGTTTATTTTATTTTATTTTATTTTTATTTAATTTATCTTACATAGTTAGTACGGCTGAAAAAAGACACATGTCCATCAAGTTCAACCAAGGGAAGGGAAAAGGGAAGGAAAAATGTCTATACATAGGAGCTAATATTTTTTTGTTCTAGGAAATTATCTAACCCTTTTTTAAAGGAACAGTGTCACCACAAAAAAAAAATTCATGTCAGTTTAATGTTAGTGTTTTATTAAAAACGTTTTTATTTATTTGTGAGTTTGTGTGTTACTTTTTTCTATTTTTTCACTTTTTCTTCCCTATGGGGGCTGCCATTTTTTTTTCCATTTCTGTGTGTGTCGATTAACGACACATACAGACATGGAATACGGCAGCCACAGTCCCATAGGGACTGCGAACGGCTCCCGTCCCATTGACTGCAGTGTACGGCGTCTGTGTGGGAACTGCGCATGCGCCGTTCCCACACAGTCCTATTCGAAATTGGCGCCGTCCGGCGCCATTTTCCTGTGGACCGGAAGTCGCAGCCGGACAGTAATATTACTACTTCCGGTCGCGGCTTCCGGATTTGTGCACTTGCACCAGCGGCAGCAAACGGAGCGGTCGGGCCGGAGGGAGCCGCGGCGGCAGGAGCAGGTAAGAGATTTCAATGTATGTTTGTGTTTCTGTGTGTTTACTACTGTATGTAAACCTACTACACTGTGGGTTAGCTCAAAAAATGGCGACACACAGTGTAGGAGGTTACACCGTTCAAACTCCTCGTTTATCCCGGCACTAGCCAGGATAAAGGAGGGGGGGATGCTGAGAGCTCACTAGAGCGAGGGCTTTTAACCCAATGTTGCAATGCTGCAATTTTGGGAACAGCTCCATCTAGTGACCAAAAATGGGTAGTATTATAAATTAGAAATAATTTATAATATTTCCTGACTCGTGCAAAAAAAATAAAATAAATTTGAACAATGTTTAATCACCCACACACTAAATGTTTAAATTTTAAAAAAAAAACATGTTTTTCTGGCAACACATTCCCTTTAAAGCCATCTACTGTCCCTGCTGTGACCAGCTCCTGCGGTGTCTACTGTCCCTGCTGTGACCAGCTCCTGCGGTGTCTACTGTCCCTGCTGTGACGGCTCCTGCGGTGTCTACTGTCCCTGCTGTGACGGCTCCTGCGGTGTCTACTGTCCCTGCTGTGACCAGCTCCTGCGGTAGGCTATTCCATAAATTCACCGTTCTTACTGTAAAGAAGCCTTGTCGCCTCTGCAGCTTGAACCTTTTTTTCTCCAGACGGAGGGAGCGCCCCCTTGTTTTTTGAGGGGGTTTTACAAGGAACAGGATATCACCATATTTTTTGTATGTGCCATTAATATATTTATATAAGTTAATCATGTCCCCCCTTAGTCGTCTTTTTTCAAGGCTAAATAGGTTTAATTCTTTCAATCTTTCCTCATAACTTAAATTCTCCATGCCCCTTATTAGCTTCGTTGCTCTTCTTTGTATTTTTTCCAACTCCAGGGCATCCTTTCTATGAACTGGAGCCCAGAACTGAACTGCATATTCTAGATGAGGCCTCACTAATGCTTTGTAAAGTGGCATTATTACATCCCTGTCCCGTGAGTCCATGCCTCTTTTAATACACGACAATATCCTGCTGGCCTTTGAAGCAGCTGATTGACACTGCATGCTGTTATTGAGTTTATGATTTACAAGTACACCCAGATCCTTCTCAACAAGTGAATCCGCCAGTGTAGCGCCCCCTAGGACATATGATGCATGCAGGTTGTTGGTACCCAGATGCATAACTTTACATTTATTTACATTAAACTTCATTTGCCAAGTGGACGCCCAAACACTTAGTTTGTTTAAATCTGCCTGTAATTCACAAACATCTTCCATAGTCTGAACTATATTACATAGCTTGGTGTCATCTGCAAAAATAGAAATAGTGCTATTAATCCCTTCCTCTATATCATTAATAAATAAGTTGAATAATAGTGGTCCCAGCACTGAACCCTGGGGTACACCACTTATAACCGGGGACCATTCAGAGAAGGAATCATTGACCACAACTCTCTGGATACGGTCCTTGAGCCAATTCTCAATCCAATTACAAACTATATTTTCTAAACCTATAGTCCGTAATTTACCCATTAGGCGTCTATGGGGGACAGTGTCAAATGCCTTTGCAAAGTCCAAAAACACTAAATCCACAGCGGCCCCTCTGTCTAGGCTTCTGCTCACCTCTTCATAAAAACAGATCAGGTTGGTTTGACAACTTCTGTCCTTAGTAAAACCGTGCTGGCTGTCACTTATAATGCTATTTATTGTCACATAATCCTGTATATAGTCCCTCAATAGCCCCTCAAACATTTTCCCCACGATGGATGTTAAGCTTACTGGTCTATAATTACCCGGGGAAGACCTAGAGCCCTTTTTGAAAATAGGCACCACATTTGCCCTGCGCCAGTCCCTTGGCACTATACCAGTCACTAGAGATTCTCTGAATATTATGAAAAGGGGGACAGAAATAACTGAACTAAGCTCTTTAAGAATTCTAGGGTGTAACCCATCTGGTCCCGGAGCCTTGTGCACATTTATTTTATTTAATTTAGCTTGGACCATCTCTACATTCATCCAATTCAGTATAGCAACTGATATATTAACAGCACCGGCAGCGGCTACATCAGCTGCTCCTTCTTCAGTTGTATATACAGAGCTAAAGAACCCATTTAGTAACTCTGCCTTCTCTTGATCCCCTGTGATCAACTCCCCATTACCATTATCTAGGGGTCCTACATGTTCAGACCTTGGCTTTTTTGCATTTATATACTTGAAGAATTTTTAGGATTTGTTTTACTATCCTTGGCCACCTGCCTTTCATTTTGTATTTTTGCTAATTTTATTACATTTTTACAGATTTTATTAAGCTCTTTATATTTTACAAAGGCTGCAGATGTACCCTCAGATTTGTATTTTTTAAATGCCCTTTTTTTGTCATGTATTGCCCCTTTCACAGAAGGTGTAAGCCATGTGGGGTTTAATTTGAGTCGTTTATACTTGTTACCTGTAGGAATACATTTTGCACTATAATTACCCAAAGTAGATTTGAAAATCTCCCATTTATCATTTGTTCCATTATTTGACATTAGTTCTTCCCAGTCTATATCCTGAATTGCCGCCCTCATCCTGGGGAAATTGGCTTTCTTAAAATTAAATGTTTTTGCCCTCCCAGCCTGCGTTTGTTTTTTACAGTATAGGTAAAATGTAACTATATTGTGATCACTGTTACCGAGGTTTTCACGAACATTGACATTCCCAACAAGATCGGCATTATTAGAAATGACCAGATCCAACAGAGCTTCACCTCTAGTCGGGTCTTCCACAAACTGGCCCATAAAATGTGAAGCCGAACCATGACACCAATTAATATCCCGGAAATTAAAATCTCCCATTATCACTACAGTACCCGCCTGTGCAGCCCGCTCCATCTGTTTATATAGCTGAACTTCCATCTCCTCAGTTATATTGGGGGGTCTATAGATTACACCAAAAGTAATTTTTTCAGTGTTTACCTCCCTTTCTAGTTCCACCCACAAGGTTTCAACCTCCTCACAGTCTTCACCCACTATTGTCTCTTTCACACTCGCCTTCATATCATTTCTCACATACAGACATAAACCACCTTCATATCACTTCAGACATACAGACGTACACCACCACCTTCATATCACTTCTCACATACAGACATACACCACCACCTTTCCTATTTGTCCTGTCTTTACGAAAAAGTGTAAAACCCTGTAGATTTACAGCCCAGTCATGTGAAGAGTCCAGCCATGTTTCAGCAACACCAACTATATCTATATTTTCTTCCAGTATCAAGGCCTCCAGCTCCCCCATTTTGCTTGCTAGACTTCTGGCATTTGTGAACTTACACTTTAACTTGCCTGTCAGTTTTTCACTTTTATTATCAGAAATGTGATTTGACATTAATCGGTCCTTTTTATTTACACTGCTGTTTTGTAACGAAAGGATCTCCTTATCTTGTTGCCTAGTCCTCTCCCCACATTCTGTTTCTCCCCCCACCAATATAGTCTGACCCCTCTCTAACCTGGCTACCCCTTTTTTTTCTACATTGACCTCCCTCCTCAGCCCTAGTTTAAATACTCCGCCACCCCAGCTAGAATTCTCTCCCCCAGCACAGCGGACCCCCTTCCATTTAGGTGCAAATCATCTGCAGAATACAGTTTGTACCCCAATGAAAAGTCAGCCCAGTGCTCTAGGAACCCAAATCTTAATTTATATTATTTTATTTTATCTTATTATATATTTTTTTTCATTAATTCATTTATTTATTATGATTTTTTATCTAATTATTACTTTATAATCACCATTTTTCTATTTTTATTATTCTGTATCTATTGATTTTTCACGTAACTGATTTATATTTTTAAACAAACCACTACATATATATATATTTCTCGATATGTTTTCACTTTAATGTATTAATAACTACAATTTTTATTAAATTGTCATATTTATATCATTTGTTATATCTTGGCACTTACGTGGTTGCTTCACATTTTGCGATTCATTTCTTCTTATTATTTTCATTTCTGTTTTTTCTCTTTTCCTTTTTCTTTTCTTCTTTTTCTGTTTTTTAATCACTTCTTTGGGCATTCACTCCTCAGTAGACATTACATACATCTCACTTGTTTATTATATCCACATTTCGCAACACCACACACATGTTCTCATACTTAATTCAATATCCTCCTATGCCCTGGGGTTGCGCTTGTTGCAGTTGAACCTGGGAGCCTCGCCCTGTTTCCCTGTCGTCTCTATGCTCGCACTGCGCTCTGCTTGGTTTCCATGGACACGCGTCCTTGGGGGCACGCAGGCGCGCTGAGAGCGTGACGACAGAGGACAGGGATCTCGCGGCTCAGGTAGGGTTCCCGCGCATGCGCCATAGACCAGAACGGCGAGGACGGACACCGGAATCCTATATTCTTCAATCAACTGAACTATATATATAAGCATGATACTGCAGTATCCCACACACTACCCCCTGAGGAAGCCACATTGGCGAAACGCGCGTCGGGGCGCTACGTTGTCAGGCTGCAGTGCGGGGCCTCTTATCACGTCCATCTCTATGGGTAAGCCCAGCTTCACACTCCTTATGCAAGATATTTGACTCTTTCCCTGGCGTACTCAGTCACAATACTATACTCTGATCCTGGTTTACTCTATTGCTGCATCCTACCCTTTGTAATGCTATAACTAAACTGTGGTTATAAGTTTCTAACACTCTGAATAACCTTTGGAGGAAATACATGTCTCTTTGAGCGAGTCTTTTTCGCTCCAAATTTGCGGATACTTAGCATTTATTATTTCCACTAGCATCTATTATCTCCACTTTTATGCATGCATTAATTTATTTAGACTGGATCACCTACTATCCACTCTGGATTGTGACTTACTGCCAGGGATCTTGTGTTACGGTGAGCTGAATATCCCAAATCTATAAAACCCTTGAAGCCACCACACTGTGTTCCTATTTTTATTCGGATCTGTTTTTGAATTTTATGTAATACTTTTTATGTTGTATGTCCCAATAAAATGTGTTAATTTTTTACTACATCTATGGCGTAATGACTTCTCTTTCTCAAAGTTTTCTATGATATAATGAAGTTTGCTACATTATTTATATATAACGAGGCGTATTGGACACTTGTTAATTGACTCCTAACTCTCTACCTAACCCGGTAAGTCCTTATATTTCAATTGTACATTGTTGTAAATGAGCGAATAGAGATGTTATTATTGTCATAGACGAGCACAAAAGAACTAGAGGAAGGAAAGAAAGGACAGATATTCATTGAGTCCAGACGGACTAACTGTTTTCATTCTGAATATCCATTGGGCTTCCTTCTGGAGGATTTTTTTATCCCAATCACCTCCTCTGGTTGGAGGCACAATGTGTTCTATCCCCTGGGATTTCAGGACAGTGGAATCACCAGAATGATGCTCCCATACATGTCTAGAGACAGAGGTATCTTCCTTCCTATTTATGTCACAGATGTGATCTCTAATCCTCCGTCTAAATTCGCGTCTAGTCTTTCCAACATCCTGGATACCACAGACACAGGTGATAAGATACACTACTCCCTTAGTCAGGCAGTTGATCAAGGATCTCGTGTAAAAATTCTCGCCTGTGGTTGTACTTGCAAATTTGCGGGTACTGAGAATAGAGCAGCAGGCTTTGCATCTGCCACATTTGTACGTCCCTTTCGTATTCGATGACAGCCAGGTAGTATTTTTACCTTCAGGATGGCTATGAACTAACATATCTTTAATATTTCGACCTCTTTTGAAGGTAATAATTGGTCTGTCACCTACCAGGTTGCCCACATCTGGGTCCGATTTGAGGATATCCCAGTAGAGGGTAAGTGTTCTCCTGACCTCATGATGTGCAGCATCATAGGTACCGATCACTCTAATTGTCTCCTCCTGTATTGGACGTGTTTTGGGGTTTAACAAGCTGTCTCTGTTAGCGCCCATAGCGTGATGATATGCAGTTTTCAGCACATGATTCGGATACCCTCTCCTCACAAATTTGTCTCTCAGACCATTAGCTGAGGATTTAAAATCTGAAATTGTGGTACAGTTACGTCTTGCCCTAATGTATTGCCCCTTGGGTATGCCTTTCTTAAGTGGGGCAGGATGCCAGCTATCCCATCTAAGCAGATTATTAGTTGCGGTGTCTTTTCTGTACATATTCGTTCCCAGATAACCCATCTCTGTTTTTTCAATTTTAACATCCAGGAACGTAATGTGTTGCTCCTGTATTTCTGACGTGAAGAAGAGACCTATGTCATTGATGTTTAACACAGACACAAACTCCTTAAATTCAGCAGCAGTTCCTGACCAAAGAATCAACACATCATCAATGAATCGTAGCCATAATTCAATATGTGACGTGTATTTCTCCATCCCATCACTGAATACAAATTCCTTTTCCCACCAGCCCAGATATAGGTTAGCATAGGTAGGAGCACATGGGCTTCCCATTGCTACTCCTCTGAGCTGGTGGAAGATCTTATGCTCAAAAAGGAAAAAACTATGCTCCAGGACATACCACAGTAACTTTATCACAAATTGATTGTGGGCATGGAATTGGGTTCCTCTGTCCTGGAGGAAGTACTCCACTGCTCGACATCCCATATTATGAGGGATGGAGCTGTAAAGAGCCTCCACATCCAGACTTGCCAGGAGAACATTGGGTTCCACTTTAATGCCTTCAAGTTTTCTAAGCACCTCCATCGTATCACGTACATAAGATGGAAGTGCCATAACAAATGGTCTGAGTATTTTGTCAACGTAAACGCTGGCATTTTGTGAAATACTCCCGATGCCAGAAACGATAGGACGACCTTTAAGGGGAATGAAGTCCTTTATGTACCTTGGGAAGACTATAAAAAGTCGCCACTTGCGGGCAAGTCCCTAGTATAAAGGTAAATTCCGTATCATTAATGATCTTGGTCTGTTTAGCCTCAAGTAGAATACCTCTGAGCTCGACCAGAAATTGTTGTGTGGGGTTGTTAGTCAAAACCTGATAACAACATTTGTCTTTCAGAATGTTCATACACATGGTGACATAGTGGCTACGATCAAGAATCACCACATTGCCACCTTTGTCTGAAGACTTGATATCTCAGAGTCATTAGAGTGATAGGTACCTATGATGCTGCACATCATGAGGTCAGGAGAACACTTACCCTCTACTGGGATATCCTCAAATCGGACCCAGATGTGGGCAACCTGGTAGGTGACAGACCAATTATTACCTTCAAAAGAGATCGAAATATTAAAGATATGTTAGTTCATAGCCATCCTGAAGGTAAAAATACTACCTGGCTGTCATCGAATACGAAAGGGACGTACAAATGTGGCAGATGCAAAGCCTGCTGCTCTATTCTCAGTACCCGCAAATTTGCAAGTACAACCACAGGCGAGAATTTTTACACGAGATCCTTTATCAACTGCCTGACTAAGGGAGTAGTGTATCTTATCACCTGTGTCTGTGGTATCCAGGATGTTGGAAAGACTAGACGCGAATTTAGACGGAGGATCCGAGATCACATCTGTGACATAAATAGGAAGGAAGATACCTCTGTCTCTAGACATGTATGGGAGCATCATTCTGGTGATTCCACTGTCCTGAAATCCCAGGGGATGGAACACATTGTGCCACCAACCAGAGGAGGTGATTGGGATAAAAAAATCCTCCAGAAGGAAGCCCAATGGATATTCAGAATGAAAACAGTTAGTCCGTCTGGACATAATGAATACCTTTCCTTTCTTTCCTTCCTCTAGTTCTCTTGTGCTCGTCTATGCCAATAATAACATCTCTATTCGCTCATTTACAACAATGTATTAAATACAGCTCGGTCCTTAAGCGAGCGTTTACAGCTCCTATTGGTTTCCTTTGCCCATTGATTCTTTATTATTTTTTGTTTTTTTATTCTTTTGCGCTGTTTTTCAATTTAAGATCTTCCTCATCAATGAGGTTGTCTGTGACTCTTTGCTGGTTTTGCATTCTGCTCATTTCTTTCCATCTACTCATCGTACGCGCACCCTTCAGTTACTGTGTAGATAAGAGACTGTCATCGGCAGTATTTGTAGGTGACTATCGCAATATTAACATAGTCAGTCTGTTCTATGCTTGGCACACATTCACACCTATCCGTTTATTTATCAAACGTATGTATAAACCGCCTGTATTCCCCTAGTAACTTCTGATGCTTTATGCATCTACCTGATTGGCGTCTATGTTACCATGGGCAGGCCCGATCGGTGGGCGTTACTGATGCGCTGTGACACACCGATTGGCTATGTCCGTTCCATTCCGCCAATCTGCTAGGTGGGGCTAGCTGTATAAAGCTTGTGAGAGTCTCCGGCGCGAGTCAGACCAGGCATTAGTGTCTCACTGCGCTCCTGAGAATACACTAATTAAGCAGCTTAATATGTGCTGTATGGTAGCTGCTCAAATGATTATATGCAATTTACAAATACCCCTGAGGACGTTCCCCTCTGGTTCAGAGGGTTGCAGAAACGCGTTGGGAGATTGCTCAAAATTGCTAACTTGTGGCAAACAGACCACATTTATATTTGCTAAGTTCTCTGTTCATGTTGTAATTGGTGCACCCGGCATCAGTGCCTGTGGAACATTCATATTGGACTGAGCTACTTTGTATCGTTGCGGCAAACGGACGAGTGGTGTGTATCACTACTCCTGTCGGGTGTTGTATCAACACTATAGGTGTACCAATCATTATCTCATGTTTACACCTCATCAGGGAACTGTGTCTCTGTTTTGCCAAACGCCTATTCACAGTAAAACTGGCATGAATGCCCTATTTTAAATACTACTTAATAAAGACATTTTAAACGTTTATTTAGGCAGGACTTCATATATATCAATATTAAACGTATACTAATTATCTTGTTACCATTGGAATATATAATGTCCAGTGATATGTATACTATATAATGTCCAGCACTATGTGTACTGTATAATGTCCAGCGCTTTGTGTACTATATAATGTCCAGCACTATCTATACTATATAATGTCCAGTGCTATGTATAATATATCATGTCCAGCGCTTTGTGTACTATATAATGTCCAACACTTTGTGTACTATGTAATGTCCAGCACTATCTATACTATATAATGTCCAGCGCTTTGTGTACTATATAATGTCCAGCACTATCTATACTATATAATGTCCAGCGCTTTGTGTACTATATAATGTCCAGCACTATCTATACTATATAATGTCCAGCACTATGTATAATATATAATGTCCCGTGCTATGTATACTATATAATGTCCAGCACTATGTATAATATATAATGTCCAGTGCTATGTATACTATATAATGTCCAGCACTATGTATAATATATAATGTCCAGTGCTATGTATACTATATAATGTCCAGCACTATGTATAATATATAATGTCCAGTGCTATGTATACTATATAATGTCCAGCACTATCTATACTATATAATATCCAGTGCTATGTATACTATATAATGTCCAGCACTATCTATACTATATAATGTCCAGCGCTTTGTGTACTATATAATGTCCAGTGCTATGTATACTATATAATGTCCAGCACTATCTATACTATATAATGTCCAGCACTATCTATACTATATAATATCCAGTGCTATGTGTACTGTATAAAGTGCAGTGCTTTGTGTACTGTACTTTACCTGTTGTACAAGTTCTCCCCTTCTCCAGCAGCTTCTGCAGATATTCTGGATCTCTTGTATTTTTTATGTAGATTAACTCCTAATTTTATGGACTCCACACAAATTTCATCACCCGTTTCGATTTCTACAGTCCATAATGAGCTTTTATCTTAGTTCCTCTATAACTGGACACACCTTGTACAAATATTAATACTTCTACAACGCAGGATCATTATTAGATGAAGCAATAATTTATGGTGACCGACAATATTGTGTATATTCCACTTTCCAGTGTACATAGAGACCAGATGATATATTATTATACGAGAACGTACAGACGTAAACATAGCGTCAGGACAAAGGCATTTTATTTTCCCATTATCTAGATTCAGTTCTGGAAACTCCTGCAGGACTGTCTGTCTCAGCAGCTCTACCGGCTTCAAATTGGCACCCTCTACACCACCCAGCAATTGGGGCATGTGCCCAGCTCCCCCCCCCCCCCAGTTACAACTTTTCATCAGGTGACATGTCTAACAAAATGAACATCTTGCAGTTGCTCTTAAAATAACAAAGGTCAAGTCCCAAATATCCGAAATCTGGAAGTTAGGACCATATAGCATCACATCTAGTGACTGGTTACTCATCATCATCCCCTAGAAAGTGCTGAAACATCGTCAATGTACCAGCTCCCACAAAACGAGTCAGGCCCAAATTGAAAGTGTATGAGATTTTCTATACAGACTTAGGTTGTCCTTTATTTGTGTCCCTTGGTTGAAAAGAGATTATACCCCATCAATGTTTCCTACAAACGATCTCTACCTTGTATAATCCCTAATCACGGCGTGATCACCAGCGATCAGCTGTAATCAGTGGTGGAATCTTACAGCAAGTGATTATTTCCCTACATCGTCACCACAGGAGAAATTAAGCATTACACAAGTCTTATTGAAATCAGTAGGCTTTCTGTGTAATACAGGACGAGCCGGGTCCTCCAGAGAGAGAGAGAAAGAAAGAAAGAAAGAAAGAGAGGAGCGTAGCTCCTGCAGTAAATGAGGCTATAAGACTCACCTTAACTGCCTTTTACCCGTCTGGTTCACATATTTCCTTCTCGGCTGTCTTACTGGGTTGATAGTTGTGGATTAAATGGACCATAATCCCTCCAAGCAAGAGTTTAAACTACACCCATCATCTGTATCTTATAACTTTATAGGTAGCAGAGATTTTTCCAGATATTTACAAGACGTGGACTCCTCATGTCTGAATGAGGTTTGTTATATTGTGGTGTCACTGTGAAAGGAACCAAAAGAGGAAACACAACCATCCGGGGAGGAAAGGGAGGCACATGTAAATCCTATAGCTATAGTTAGCGAATACCCTCCCTCGTTACCAGGATACAGACCTAGAGACTAATATAAATATATATATATATATATATATATATATATATATATATATATATATATTAGTTATATTTTTGTATATATGGGGTAGTATTATAGTAGTTATATTCTTGTATATAGGAGCAGTATTATAGTAGTTAAATTCTTGTATATAGGGGCAGTATTATAGTAGTTATATTCTTGTATATAGGAGCAGTATTATAGTAGTTATATTCTTATATATAGAGGGCAGTATTCTAGTGGTTATATTCTTGTATATAGGGGGCAGCATTATAGTAGTTATATTCTTGTATATAAGAGCAGTATTATAGTAGTTATATTCTTGTATATAAGAGCAGTATTATAGTAGTTATATTCTTGTATATAGGGGCAGTATTATAGTAGTTATATTCTTGTATATAGGGGCAGTATTATAGTAGTTATATTCTTGTATATAGGGGCAGTATTATAGTAGTTATATTCTTGTATATAGGGGGCAGTATTATAGTAGTTATATTCTTGTATATAGGGGGCAGTATTATAGTAGTTATATTCTTGTATATAGGGGGCAGTATTATAGTAGTTATATTCTTGTATATAGGGGCAGTATTATAGTAGTTATATTCTTGTATATAGGGGGCAGTATTATAGTAGTTATATTCTTGTATATAGGGGGCAGTATTATAGTAGTTATATTCTTGTATATAGGGAGCAGTATTATAGTAGTTATATTCTTGTATATAGGGGGCAGTATTATAGTAGTTATATTCTTGTATATAGGGGCAGTATTATAGTAGTTATATTCTTGTATATAGGAGGCAGTATTATAGTAGTTATATTTTTGTATATATGGGGTAGTATTATAGTAGTTATATTCTTGTATATAGGAGCAGTATTATAGTAGTTATATTCTTGTATATAGGGGCAGTATTATAGTAGTTATAATCTTGTATATAAGAGCAGTATTATAGTAGTTATATACTTGTATATAAGAGCAGTATTATAGTAGTTATATTCTTGTATATAGGGGGCAGTATTATAGTAGTTATATTCTTGTATATAGGGAGCAATAATATAGTAGTTATATTCTTGTATATAGGGGGCAGTATTATAGTAGTTATATTCTTGTATATAGGGAGTAGTATTATAGTAGTTATATTCTTGTATATAGGAGCAGTATTATAGTAGTTATATTCTTGTATATAGGAGCAGTATTATAGTAGTTATATTCTTGTATATAGGGGGCAGTATTATAGTAGTTATATTCTTGTATATAGGAGCAGTATTATAGTAGTTGTATTCTTGTATATAGGAGCAGTATTATAGTAGTTATATTCTTTTATATAAGGAGCAGAATTATAGTAGTTCTATTCTTGTATATAAGAGCAGTGTTATAGTAGATATATTCTTGTATATAGGGGCAGTATTATAGTAGTTATATTCTTGTATATAGGGGCAGTATTAGAGTAGTTATATTCTTGTATATAGGGGCAGTATTATAGTAGTTATATTCTTGTATATAGGAGGCAGTATTATAGTAGTTATATTTTTGTATATATGGGGTAGTATTATAGTAGTTATATTCTTGTATATAGGAGCAGTATTATAGTAGTTATATTCTTGTATATAGGGGCAGTATTATAGTAGTTATAATCTTGTATATAAAAGCAGTATTATAGTAGTTATATTCTTGTATATAGGGGGCAGTATTATAGTAGTTATATTCTTGTATATAGGGGCTGTATTATAGTAGTTATATTCTTGTATATAGGGGCAGTATTATAGTAGTTATATTCCTGTATATAGGGGCAGTATTATAGTAGGTATTTTCTTGTATATAGGGGGCAGTAATATAGTAGTTATATTCTTGTATATAGGGAGCAGTATTATAGTAGTTATATTCTTGTATATAGGAGCAGTATTATAGTAGTTATATTCTTGTATATAGGGGCAGTATTATAGTAGATATATTCTTGTATATAGGGGCAGTATTATAGTAGTTATATTCTTGTATATAGGAGCAGTATTATAGTAGTTATATTCTTGTATATAGGAGCAGTATTATAGTAGTTATATTCTTGTATATAAGGAGCAGAATTATAGTAGTTATATTCCTGTATATAGGGGCAGTATTATAGTAGGTATTTTCTTGTATATAGGGGGCAGTAATATAGTAGTTATATTCTTGTATATAAGGGTAGTATTATAGTAGTTATATTCTTGTATATAGGGGCAGTATTATAGTAGTTATATTCTTGTATATAGGGGCAGTATTATAGTCGTTATATTCCTGTATATAGGGGCAGTATTATAGTACTTATATTCTTGTATATAGGGGCAGTATTATAGTAGTTATATTCTTGTATATAGGGGCAGTATTATAGTGTTATATTCTTGTATATAGGGGCAGTATTATAGTAGTTATATTCCTGTATATAGGGGCAGTATTATAGTAGGTATTTTCTTGTATATAGGGGGCAGTAATATAGTAGTTATATTCTTGTATATAAGGGTAGTATTATAGTAGTTATATTCTTGTATATAGGAGCAGTATTATAGTAGTTATATTCTTGTATATAGGGGCAGTATTATAGTAGTTATATTCTTGTATATAGGAGCAGTATTATAGTAGTTATATTCTTGTATATAGGGGCATTATTATAATAGTTATATACTTGTATATAGCGGCAGTATTATAGTAGTTATATTCTTGTATATAGGGGGTAGTATTATAGTAGTTATATTCTTGTATATAGGAGCAGTAATATAGTAGTTATATTCTTGTATATAGGGGCAGCATTATAGTAGTTATATTCTTGTATATAGGAGCAGTAATATAGTAGTTCTATTCTTGTATATAGGGGCAGTATTATAGTATAGTAGTTATATTGTTGTATATAGGGGCAGCATTATAGTAGTTATATTCTTCTATATAGGGGTGTTATTATATTAGTTATATTCTTGTATATAGGAGCAGTATTATAGTAGTTATTTTCTTGTATATAGGGGCAGTATTATAGTAGTTATAGTCTTGTATATAGGGGCATTATTATAGTAGATATATTCTTGTATATAGGGGCAGTATTATAGTAGTTATATTCTTGTAGATAGGAGCAGTATTATAGTACTTATATTCTTGTATATAGGAGCAGTATTATAGTAGTTATATTCTTGTATATAGGAGCAGTAGTATAGTAGTTATATTCCTGTATATAGGAGCAGTATTATAGTAGTTATATTCTTGTATATAGGGGGCAGTATTATAGTAGTTATATTCTTGTATATAGGAGCAGTGTTATAGTAGTTATATTCTTGTATATAGGGGGCAGTATTATAGTAGTTATATTCTTGTATATAGGATGCAGTATTAGGGCGGGTTCACACATGGCGGAATTGCACTTAAATTCCGCTGCGGACACTCCGCAGCGTTAATCCGCAGCGGAGCCGTTTCTACATTGACTTTCACTTTAATTTAGCAGTGTTCGTTTACACGATGCGTACAATTCCGCTGCGGAGCATAGGCTGCGGAGCGGAATTTGGTGTCCGCAGCATGCTCTGTCTGTTGCGGAGCAGTGGCGGACTCATGGCGGAATTTCTCCATTGACTTCAATGGAGATTCAAAGTTCCGCAATGAAGTCCGCAGCTGTCATGCACATGTCATGTGTGCTGCGGATGCGTCTTGCTTTTTTTACTTGACATTTCTTCATTCTGGCTGGACCTATGTATTTCTAGGTCTACAGCCAGACTGAGGAAGTCAATGGGGCTCCCGTAATGACGGGAGCGTTGCTAGGAGACGTCTGTAAATAGTCACTGTCCAGGGTGCTGAAAGAGTTAAGCGATCGGCAGTAACTGTTTCTGCACCCGGGACAGTGACTACCGATCCCAATATACATGTATCTGTAAAAAAAAATGAAGTTCGTACTTACCGAGAACTCCCTGTTTCTGTCTCCAGTCCGGCCTCCCAGGATGACGTTTCAGTGTAAGTGACGGCTGCAGCCAATCACAGGCCAAGCACAGGCTGCAGCGGTCACATGGACTGCCGCGTCATCCAGGGAGGTCGGGCTGGATGCCGAAGGAGGGACGCGTCATAAAGACAACGGGCGGTAAGTATGAATTTCTTTTACTTTCACTAGGGAAAGTGCTGTCCCTTCTCTCTATCCTGCACTGATAGGGAGAAGGGAAGCACTTTTCCCGCAGTCCGCAGCAGCTAGTCCGCATCAATTTTCTGCACATTTTGTGCAGATCCGCAGCCGTAATCCGCAACCCGGATTAGGTGCGGCATTGATGCGGACAGTTGCGGAGGAATTCCGCCATGTGTGGTCATGCCCTTATAGTAGTTATATTCTTGTATATAGGGGCAGTATTGTAGTAGTTATATTCTTGTACATAGGAGGCAGTATTATAGTAGTTATATTCTTGTATATAGGAGGCAGTATTATAGTAGTTATATTCTTGTATATAGGGAGCAGTATTATAGTAGTTATATTCTTGTATATAGGGGCAGTATTATAGTAGTTATATTCTTGTATATAGGGGGCAGTATTATAATAGTTATATTCTTGTATATAGGAGCAGTAATATAATAGTTCTATTCTTGTATATAGGGGGCAGTATTATAGTATTATAGTAGTTCTATTTTTGTATATAGGGGCAGTTTATATTCTTGTATATAGGGGGCAGTATTATAGTAGTTATATTCTTGTATATAGGGAGCAGTATTATAGTAGTTATATTCTTGTATATAGGAGCAGTAATATAGTAGTTCTATTCTTGTATATAGGGGGCAGTATTATAGTACTATAGTAGTTATATTGTTGTATATAGGGGCAGCATTATAGTAGTTATATTCTTGTATATAAGGGGCAGTATTATAGTAGTTATATTCTTGTATATAGGAGCAGTATTATAGTAGTTATTTTCTTGTATATAGGGGCAGTATTATAGTATTTATATTCTTGTATATAGGGGCAGTATTATAGTAGTTATATTCTTGTATATAGGGGTAGTATTATAGTAGTTATATTCTTGTATATAGGAGCAGTATTATAGTAGTTATTTTCTTGTATATAGGGGCAGTATTATAGTAGTTATATTCTTGTATATAGGAGCAGTATTATAGTAGTTATATTCTTGTATATAGGGGCAGTATTATAGTAGTTATATTCTTGTATATAGGGGGCAGTATTATAGTAGTTATATTCTTGAATATAGGAGCAGTATTATAGTAGTTATATTCTTGTATATAGGAGCAGTATTATAGTCGTTATATTCTTGTACATAGGGGGCAGTATTATAGAAGTTATATTCTTGTATATAGGAGCAGTATTATAGTAGTTATATTCTTGTATAAAGGGGCAGTATTAGGCTATGTTCACACGGAGTATTTTGCAGAAAGAATATCTGCCTCAAAATCCGTTTGGAAGTTTGAGGCAGATTTTCCTTTCCCTGCACGCCGATTTTCGCGGCAATTTTCGCGCCGTTTTCGCCCGCGGCCATTGAGCGCCGCGGGCATAAAACACCGCAAAATACGCTTTCTCTGCCTCCCATTAAAGTCAATGGGAGGTCAGAGGCGTAAACGCCCGAAGATAGGGCATGTCGCTTCTTTTTCCCGCGAGGCAGTTTTACTGCCCGCGGGAAAAAGACGCCGACGCCTCCCATTGAAATCAATGGGAGGTGTTTTCGGGCTGGTTTTGCAGAGCTTTGCGACGCGGTTTCCGCGTCAAAAAACTTGGCAAAATACTCAGTGTGAACATAGCCTTATAGTAGTTATATTCTTGTATATAGGAGCAGTATTATGGTAGTTATATTCTTGTATATAGGAGCAGTATTATAGTAGTTATATTCTTGTATATAGGAGCAGTATTATAGTAGTTATATTCTTGTATATAGGGGGCAGTATTATAGTAGTTATATTCTTGTATATAGGGGGCAGTATTATAGTAGTTATATTCTTGTATATAGGGGCAGTATTATAGTAGTTATATTCTTGTATATAGGAGCAGTATTATAATAGTTATATTCTTGTATATAGGAGCAGTATTATGGTAGTTATATTCTTGTATATAGGAGCAGTATTATAGTAGGTATATTCTTGTATATAGGAGCAGTATTATAGTAGTTATATTCTTATATATAGGAGCAGTATTATAGTAGTTATATTCTTGTATATAAGAGCAGTATTATAGTAGTTATATTCTTGTATATAGGGGGCAGTATTATAGTAGTTATATTCTTGTATATAGGGGGCAGTATTATAGTAGTTATATTCTTGTATATAGGGGGCAGTATTATGGTAGTTATATTCTTGTATATAGGAGCAGTATTATAGTAGTTATATTCTTGTATATAGGAGCAGTATTATAGTACTTATATTCTTGTATATAAGAGTGGTATTATAGTAGTTATATTCTTGTATATAGGAGCAGTATTATAGTAGTTATATTCTTGTATATAGGGGGCAGTATTATAGTAGTTATATTCTTGTATATAGGGGCAGTATTATAGTACTTATATTCTTGTATATAAGAGCAGTATTATAGTAGTTATATTCTTGTATATAGGAGCAGTATTATAGTAGTTATATTCTTGTATATAGGGGGCAGTATTATAGTACTTATATTCTTGTATATAAGAGCAGTATTATAGTAGTTATATTCTTGTATATAGGAGCAGTATTATAGTAGTTATAGTCTTGTATATAGGGGGCAGTATTATAGTACTTATATTCTTGTATATAAGAGCAGTATTATAGTAGTTATATTCCTGTATATAGGGAGCAGTATTATAGTACTTATATTCTTGTATATAAGAGCAGTATTATAGTAGTTATATTCTTGTATATAGGAGCAGTATTATAGTAGTTATATTCTTGTATATAGGAGCATTATTATAGTAGTTATATTCTTGTATATAGGGAGAAGTATTATTCTAGTTATATTCTTGTATATAGGAGCAGTATTATAGTAGTTATATTCTTGTATATAGGAGCAGTATTATAGTAGTTATATTCTTGTATATAGGAGCAGTATTATAGTACTTATATTCTTGTATATAAGAGCAGTATTATAGTAGTTATAGTCTTGTATATAGGAGCAGTATTATAGTAGTTATATTTTTGTATATAGGGGGCAGTATTATAGTACTTATATTCTTGTATATAGGGGCCAGTATATAAGTACTTATATTCTTGTATATAGGGGCAGTATTATAGTAGTTATATTCTTGTATATAGGAGCAGTATTATAGTGTTATATTCTTGTATATAGGGGCAGTATTATAGTAGTTATATTCTTGTATATAGAGGCAGTATTATAGTAGTTATATTCTTGTATATAGGGGCAGTATTATAGTAGTTATATTCTTGTATATAGGGGGTAGTATTATAGTAGTTATATTCTTGTATATAGGAGCAGTATTATAGTAGTTATATTCTTGTATATAGGAGCAGTATTATAGTAGTTATATTCTTGTATATAGGAGCAGTATTATAGTAGTTATATTCTTGTATATAGGGGCAGTATTATAGTACTTATATTCTTGTATATAAGAGCATTATTATAGTAGTTATATTCTTGTATATAGGGGGCAGTATTATAGTAGTTATATTCTTGTATATAGGATCAGTATTATAGTAGTTATATTATTGTATATAGGGGCAGTATTATAGTACTTATATTCTTGTATATAAGAGCAGTATTATAGTAGTTATATTCTTGTATATAGGAGCAGTATTATAGTAATTATATTCTTGTATATAGAGGCAGTATTATAGTACTTATATTCTTGTATATAAGAGCAGTATTATAGTAGTTATATTCTTGTATATAGGAGCAGTATTATAGTAGTTATAGTCTTGTATATAGGGGGCAGTATTATAGTACTTATATTCTTGTATATAAGAGCAGTATTATAGTTACATAGTTACATAGTTACATAGTTTGTACGGTTGAAAAAAGACACATGTCCATCAAGTTCAACCAAGGGATGGGAAAGGGGAAGTGGGATGGGAAAGGGGAAGTAAAAAATTTCTACACATAGCCGTTAATATTTTTTTGTTCTAGGAAATTATCTAAGCCTTTTTTAAAGCCATCTCCTGTCCCTGCTGTGACGGCTCCTGCGGTGTCTCCTGTCCCTGCTGTGACGGCTCCTGCGGTGTCTCCTGTCCCTGCTGTGACCAGCTCCTGCGGTAGGCTATTCTATAGATTCACAGTTCTCACAGTAAAGAAGGCTTGTCGCCTCTGCAGGTTGAACCTTTTTTTCTCCAGACGGAGGGAGTGCCCCCTTGTTTTTTGAGGGGGTTTTACATGGAACAGGATTTCACCATATTTTTTGTATGCGCCATTCATATATTTATATAAGTTAATCATGTCCCCCCTTAGTCGTCTTTTCTCAAGGCTAAATAGGTTTAGTTCTTTTAATCTTTCCTCATAACTTAGATTCTCCATGCCCCTTATTAGCTTCGTTGCTCTTCTTTGTATTTTTTCCAACTCCAGGGCATCCTTTCTATGAACTGGAGCCCAGAACTGAACTGCATATTCTAGATGAGGCCTCACTAATGCTTTGTAAAGTGGTAATATTACCTCCCTGTCCCGCGAGTCCATGCCTCTTTTGATACACGACAATATTTTGCTGGCCTTTGAAGCAGCTGATTGACACTGCATGCTGTTATTGAGTTTATGATTTACAAGTACACCCAGATCCTTCTCAACAATTGACTCCCCCAGTGTAGCTCCCCCTAGGACATATGATGCTTCCAGGTTTTTCGTACCCAGATGCATAACTTTACATTTATCTACATTAAACTTCATTTGCCAAGTGGACGCCCAAACACTTAGTTTGTTTAAATCTGCCTGCAATTCACACACATCTTCCATAGTCTGAACTATATTGCATAGCTTGGTGTCATCTGCAAAAATAGAAATAGTGCTATTAATCCCTTCCTCTATATCATTAATAAATAAGTTGAATAATAGTGGTCCCAGCACTGAACCCTGGGGTACACCACTTATAACCGGTGACCATTCAGAGAAGGAATCATTGACCACAACCCTCTGGATACGGTCCTTGAGCCAATTCTCTATCCAATTACAAACTATACTTTCTAAACCTATAGTCCTTAATTTACCCATTAGGCGTCTATGGGGGACAGTGTCAAATGCCTTTGCAAAGTCCAAAAACACTAAATCCACAGCGGCCCCTCTGTCTAGGCTTCTGCTTACCTCTTCATAAAAACAAAATCAGGTTGGTTTGACAGCTTCTGTCCTTTGTAAAACCGTGCTGGCTGTCACTTATAATACTATTTATTGTCACATAATCCTGTATATAGTCCCTCAATAGCCCCTCAAACATTTTCCCCACAATTGATGTTAAGCTTACTGGTCTATAATTACCCGGCGAAGACCTAGAGCCCTTTTTGAAAATAGGCACCACATTTGCCCTGCGCCAGTCACTTGGCACTATACCACTCATGAGAGACTCTCTAAATATTATGAAGAGGGGGACATAAATAACTGAACTAAGCTCTTTAAGAATTCTAGGGTGTAACCCATCTGGTCCCGGGGCCTTGTGCACATTTATTTTATTTCATTTAGCTTGGACCATCTCTACATTCATCCAATTCAGTATATCAACTGATATATTAACAGCACTGGCAACGGCTACATCAGCTGCTCCTTCTTCAGTTGTATATACAGAGCTAAAGAACCCATTTAGTAACTCTGCCTTCTCTTGATCCCCTTTTTTTTCCTAGTACTAATTTTCGGGCCATTGCTCATACCCCACCTGGGTGGCTTGGATCCCGTTTTATGAGGTACTCCGTGCACTCTTGCCCCGTATGAATTCAAGGATAACCGTGCTGGAGACCCTCTGACACTGGCAGCCTCTATTCTACATTCAACTACTACTCCGGTTTTGCCTTCAACCACTACTCCGATTAACAACGAATACCTTTTTTCTGTGATGGATTTCATCAGAGAAAGAGCTACCACTCGTGATTGTCTTTTCACACAATTGACATCCATGGACTCCCATGGGGATGGGACTGTGCCTGTAAATAACCCCACCAATATTGAGGAAATGAAGAAAATGACTAACTTGTTTCTACAATTGGAGGATCTATTGAAAGAGGAATCCTTCCTAAGCATTGACTGTCGTTTTTTGGACATGTATCTGTCAGAAAAAATAGCCCCTAGGGGTCTCAGGGTCTATTTCAATACCCCGTATCTAAATGATGAAGATTTCTTTATTGAATGGGTTAAAGCTCTGGAACTGAGCAATGCAGGGCTTATCAAATGTCTGCACAAAAAAAGATCTGACATTTGTGCTGGTCTGTCTAGAACTATAGAGGACCTGAGTGAGCAGTTATATTGTTTTTCTGATTTTCCAGATTACAAAAAACTGGAATTATCTACTATTGAACGTCTGCATATATTTGAAAAAGAAACCATTAGCAGAAAAATGAAAAAGCTCAAACGTGATAGAGATGATTATGTTGACAACAAGTTGGGGGACTGGACATCTAAACCCCCTCCCACCATACGTCCGCTCATGGACCGTTATAATAATAATTTTAGAAATAAACCTGATACTCCTCGTATTAATTTATCATATTCCCGCAAACGTTTTAAATCAAAACATGGCCTAATTAGAGATGAGACATCTACAACTAACCTTAGCATTAATTTGAATACACCCACCCCTGTAGTCAATCTGAATAAAAACAATGGCATATGTAATCACACCATTCCCATGGCCCTCATTCATAAGTCTGTACCAGCCCAGATTCCTACCGGCCATGCATTGTCCCAATATCCCAATCCCACTAATTGCATAGCTGCTATGAATCCTACTACCACAAATACCAAAAATATGTCCAAAAATAATAACCTATTGGGACAAATACCTCAACATGCATTCAAGTCCGCCAATTTGGATGCTCATCTTAAATTATTTAACCTCATCCCTGACACTCCGCCTAGTCTTACCTCTGATTTATTTTTTGAATCCCCTGTATTTAATGATTCTATTGATGTTGATGTAGCATCACCCCTCCCATCATGCTTGTTGAACATTTCTGTACACGACAATCCGGTCCCTTTGGACAATCGACATACGAGGACACACCCACTGAACATGACCACGGATGGTTTAGAACCTATTTTTGATAATACCCTGGGAACTGTGTCTTTTTTAGGACTCCCATCGCAGTTCACCCGACCCCCGATCACTCCGATATCCCGATCACAAGATATTCTTCTGCCTTTTTTAAAAAGTCCAAAATCCCAAACCATCACTGCCTTTTTTCCAAGGATACAAAAGATTACAATAAAAAGAAAACTGGAGGAAGAACCAGAGGATGTAGAGGGGGCAGACACAAGCCCCTCCCTGCTTCCAAAAAAGCACAGACAGAAACAATAAAATTGTTCAATCTATCCAAATATAATCTTAATACTGATGAAACAAGTTTACTGTCCAAGGGCCTTTCTTTTTGCCCTACTACCTCTGCCGATGGCTTCGAAATTTTTATGGACCTTAATAGGTTTATGCGTAAACTAACACTCCTACGACATTTTGCACTAATACCCAAAAATTCTCTACCTGAGCTCCCACACCAAATGGTCCTATCCCCCCATTGTCCTAAGCCCATCAGTGTAGACGTTCGGCCTAGATCTACGTTTTATCCCCTCCACCACCGTGGACCAGCTCTTGAAACTTTTTATAACCTGGTCAGTAATGATCTTAAAACAATAGAACAACCCATACATTCTCTGGATAACCTTACGCGATCTGAGCGTATTTCATTAAAGAATCTCCAAAAGAACCACCAAATTGTTATACGGTCCGCAGATAAAGGTGGTGGGATTATCATCCAGGATCGTTTGGATTATACCAATGAGGCCTATAGATTGCTGTCCGATACTAATTACTATGAGAAACTGCAATGTAATCCAATACCCTTGTTTCAAACTAAATATAAAAATCTTATTGAAACCGCTTTCAGGGATCAGATTTTAAATAAAAAAGAAAAATTATTTTTAACTGTTCCATTTCCTACCACACCGTTCCTCTACCACTTACCTAAGGTTCACAAATCCCTATCTAATCCCCCTGGTAGACCCATCATATCTGGAATAGGGTCCCTTACAAGTAATCTATCCCACTTTATAGATATTCATCTCCAGACACATGTGTCTAAATTACCATCTCATCTTATAGACTCAACTGATCTAATTAGAGAGCTGTACCACTTACAAACCATTCATGATTTTACGGATCTTTGGTTTTTAACAGCAGATGTTTCATCATTATACACGAACATCCCCCATGACCTTGGTATGCGGGCATCACAAACCTACCTAATGTCTGATCCACGATTACCAAACAACCAGATCAATTTTTTAATGGAGTGCATTGATTTTATACTTCAACACAATGTGTTCACATTTGAAGGGAGTTTTTATAGGCAGTTAAAGGGCTGTGCGATGGGGTCGAGATTTGCCCCATCGTACGCCAATCTGTACATGGGGGCCTTTGAAGATTTTTATATTTATGGTAATGATAAATTTAGGGACAATATTATATTTTATAAACGGTATATCGATGACCTCTTTTTTATTATCAAAGGTGAGGCGACAGTTATTTCAGATTTTATCGAGCATCTTAATGATAACAGTTATGGTATCTCCTTTACACACACATCTTCCCGTGAATACATTGATTTTTTAGATCTTACAATTATGAAAAATGCTCACCTCATTAGTACTAAAACACATTTTAAAGGAGTTGATGTGAATAGCTACTTGGATTTTAAAAGTGCACATTACCAACCTTGGCTAAAAAACGTACCCTTTGGCCAATTCAGGCGGATAAGAAAAAACTGCACTAATGACAAAGATTTCTCGACTGAATGTAATTTATTAAAAAGAAGGTTTAAACAAAAAAACTTCCCAGCAAGCCTGATTATGGGAGCAGAATCGAGAGCAAAGGCATTAACACAATTAGATTGCATTAATCCGAGTGCTTGTATAGAGAAATCCACAGATTTTAATTGCAATTTTATTACTACTTTTAACAAAGGAAGCAAATTAATTAGTTCAACAATTAATAAACATTGGCATATCCTTAAGAACGACCAATATATGAAAAGTATTATTCCCACTAGACCCAAGATCACTTATAGAAGGGCTAAAACATTGAGGAATTTAATTGCACCCAGTAGATTACGGAAAATTAATTGTGACCCTCATAAAACAATTCTAACATCTAATGGCTCATATCGTTGCGGCAAACCAAGATGCCTCTGTTGTTCCAATATTGCGAACAAAATAACTAATTTTATATCGGTAAATACCAAGGAAAGTTTCCCGATTAAAAACTTCCTCAACTGCGGGAGCGACTATGTTATATACCTATTACAATGCACATGTGACCGTCAATACGTGGGTCGTACCACCCAAACCCTTAGAAATAGGATCAATAAGCATAGATTTAATGTCAGGACTGGTTTCGTTAAACATAGTGTATCTCGCCATTGTGCCACTGTACATAACTGTAACTTTGGCGCTATTACTGTAACTCCTATAGAGAGAATACCTATCGATATACCCGATAGATTTACCAGATTAAAACAAAGGGAAAATTTCTGGATATATAAATTGGGAACGTTATACCCCAATGGTCTTAACGATATTACAGAGTCCACATTGGATTAATGATCTTATGTTTATATAACTGTTGACCTTGCTTTTTAACCATATTTCCGTATTGGATTAATGATATAGAAGTCTTGACGATTAATTTAACCTTGCTTTTAGATTTTGTTTTTCATAAGCGTTATGTTACTCTTTTACAATAACCCTTCTATCTTCATTTATGCAGTTTTGTTGTAAGTATTATTATCATTGTGCTATGTAATTTTACCCTAACATTTTATGTGAATTTTATTAGCTGAGGCTTGTTCATACTATATATTTTTTTATATATATATATATTTCTTTACGCTCTATAATAATATTATTAATTATTATTTATAGTTCGTGCATGTCTAAATCAATATTGAATTCCTTCGGCTATTGTATCTAGTATTGCCGTCCTAATTGTCTATATGTCCCCGGGTTAGGTCCTTTATTATGTCCTTCTAAATCTTCTATTGTAATTCATTACTGTATTAATCAGGTAAATCCTGTTTTTATAATCCCAGCATATCGCCCGTATCTGCGGTCCATTATGCGTATCACTGTGCTTCACTTCCGGGATTTTTGTTGTCAGTGGTTTCCCTGACAACGTTCCACCATGCGTTCCATTGAGACCGCTTTACCTCTTCCGGATTGTATTGTGTATGTGGTTCCTGGCAACATACAACGGCCGTTGCCCTTTTCTTAAACTACCATCACGTATGTACTTCAGCAATGTTTGTTATTATAATTATATATATTTTTTATTTCTATTATCGTAAACTAGCTGGTAGTTCACTCTGATTTGTGATCCATGTCTTTTATCTAATCATCCTAGTCATATATTGTTATTTCCTTGTTATATGTTTGCATATTGCATTTCCTTTTTTTTTTTTTTCCCTCTCTTTATTTGTATCAACTTCTGAACTTTGACCTGCTGTTTTTGGCGGTTTTTGGCCAGGAGGCTGGTCTGAACTGGTCCAATCATTTTGTAATTTACCCTATGGTATTTGGTATATATACATGTGGTTTTTAACCCTGCGACATGCCTGATGAAGACGCCGGTCCGGCGCCGAAACGCGTAGCATCCTTCTAATAAACCGTACCTTTATAAGCAGCGCCGTTTATCCCGTTTTTTCTCTTACTTCAATATTACTTTGGCATCTCCACGGGGATTGCGTCCGGGATTGGCAGCAGCTATTGATACAAATTACATGCCGGTAATTTGCCACTGAACAGGTGAGCATTTATGCACCGTTTTTTTGCTCCTTATACTATTGATCACGCTACTTGGCGCCGTGTCTCCCTTTTTGCTTTTTTTCCTAGTACTTGATCCCCTGTGACCAACTCCCCATTACCATTATCTAGGGGTCCTACATGTTCAGACCTTGGCTTTTTAGCATTTATATACTTGAAGAATTTTTGGGATTTGTTTTACTATCCTTGGCCACCTGCCTTTCATTTTGTATTTTTGCTAATTTTATTACATTTTTACAGATTTTATTAAGCTCTTTATATTTTACAAAGGCTACAGCTGTACCCTCAGATTTGTATTTTTTAAATGCCCTTTTTTTGTCATGTATTGCCCCTTTCACAGAAGGTGTAAGCCATGTGGGGTTTAATTTGAGTCGTTTATACTTGTTACCTGTAGGAATACATTTTGCACTATAATTACCCAAAGTAGATTTGAAAATCTCCCATTTATCATTTGTTCCATTATTTGACATTAGTTCTTCCCAGTCTATATCCTGAATTGCCGCCCTCATCCTGGGGAATTTGGCTTTCTTAAAATTAAATGTTTTTGCCCTCCCAGCCTGCGTTTGTTTTTTACAGTATAGGTAAAATGTAACTATATTGTGATCTCTGTTGCCGAGGTTTTCACGAACATTGACATTCCCAACAAGATCTGCATTATTAGAAATGACCAGATCCAACAGAGCTTCACCTCTAGTCGGGTCTTCCACAAACTGGCACATAAAATTTTCCTGCAACAGGTTGAGGAAATGTCTCCCCTTTGCAGTTGAAGCCGAACCATGACACCAATTAATATCCCGATAATTAAAATCTCCCATTATCACTACAGTACCCGCCTGTGCAGCCCGCTCCATTTGTTTATATATTTGACCTTCCATCTCCTCAGTTATATTGGTGGGTTCTATAGATTACACCAAAAGTAATTTTTTCAGTGTTTACTTCCCTTTGTAATTCCACCCACAAGGTTTCAACCTCCTCACAGTCTTCACCCTCTAATGTCTCATTTACACTCACCTTGATATCGCTTCTCACATACAGACATACACCACCACCTTCATATCACTTCTCACATACAGACATACACCACCACCTTCATATCACTTCTCACATACAGACATACACCACCACCTTCATATCACTTCTCACATACAGACATACACCACCACCTTTCCTATTTGCCCTGTCTTTCCGAAACAGTGTAAAACCCTGTAGATTTACAGCCCAGTCATGTGAAGAGTCCAGCCATGTTTCAGCAACACCAACTATATCTATATCTTCTTCCAGTATTAAGGCCTCCAGCTCCCCCATTTTGCTTGCTAGACTTCTGGCATTTGTGAACATACACTTTAACTTGCCTTTAAATGTTTCACTTTCACTATCAGAAATGTGATTATTTGACATTTGGGCCTTTTTATTTTCACTGCTGTTTTGTAACGAAAGGATCTCCTTATCTTGTTGCCTAGTCCTCTCCCCACCGTCTGTTTCTCCCCCCACCAATATAGTCTGACCCCTCTCTAACCTAACTACCCCTTTATTTCCTACATTGGCCTCCCTCCTCAGCCCTAGTTTAAATACTCCGCCACCCCAGCTAGAATTCTCTCCCCCAGCACAGCGGACCCCCTTCCATTTAGGTGCAAATCATCTGCAGAATACAGTTTGTACCCCAATGAAAAGTCAGCCCAGTGCTCTAGGAACCCAAATCCTTCTCCTCTACACCAAGACTTAAGCCATGCATTTAACTCCTTGAGCTCCCGCTGTCTTTCCTGTGATGCGCATGGCATAGGCAGTATTCCTGAGAATACTACTTTAGTAGTTATATTCTTGTATATAGGAGCAGTATTATAGTAGTTGTATTCTTGTATATAGGAGCATTATTATAGTAGTTATATTCTTGTATATAGGGAGAAGTATTATTGTAGTTATATTCTTGTATATAGGAGCAGTATTATAGTAGTTATATTCTTGTATATAGGAGCAGTATTATAGTAGTTATATTCTTGTATATAGGAGCAGTATTATAGTACTTATATTCTTGTATATAAGAGCAGTATTATTGTAGTTATATTCTTGTATATAAGAGCAGTATTATAGTAGTTATAGTCTTGTATATAGGAGCAGTATTATAGTAGTTATATTCTTGTATATAGGGGGCAGTATTATAGTACTTATATTCTTGTATATAAGAGCAGTATTATAGTAGTTATATTCTTGTATATAGGAGCAGTATTATAGTAGTTATAGTCTTGTATATAGGGGGCAGTATTATAGTACTTATATTCTTGTATATAGGGGCCAGTATAAAAGTACTTTTATTCTTGTATATAGGGGCAGTATTATAGTAGTTATATTCTTGTATATATGAGCAGTATTATAGTGTTATATTCTTGTATATAGGGGCAGTATTATAGTAGTTATATTCTTGTATATAGAGGCAGTATTATAGTAGTTATATTCTTGTATATAGGGGCAGTATTATAGTAGTTATATTCTTGTATATAGGGTGCAGTATTATAGTAGTTATATTCTTGTATATAGGGGGTAGTATTATATTAGTTATATTCTTGTATATAGGAGCAGTATTATAGTAGTTATATTCTTGTATATAGGAGCAGTATTATAGTAGTTATATTCTTGTATATAGGAGCAGTATTATAGTAGTTATATTCTTGTATATAGGGGCAGTATTATAGTAGTTATAGTCTTGTATGTAGGAGGCAGTATTAAAGTAGATATATTCTTGTATATAGGGCAGTATTATAGCAGTTATACTCTTGTATATAGGGGCAGTATTATAGTAGTTATATTCTTGTATATAGGGCAGTATTATAGCAGTTATACTCTTGTATATAGGGGCAGTATTATAGTAGTTATATTCTTGTATATAGGAGCCGTATTATAGTAGTTATATTCTTGTATATAGGGGCAGTATTATAGTAGTTATATTCTTGTATATAGGAGCATTATTATAGTAGTTATATTCTTGTATATAGAAGCAGTATTATAGTAGTTATATTCTTGTATATATATTCATGTCATTTCCTCTCACCTGTACCTTCCTACATGTCATTTCCACTTCCTTCTTGTCCCTCTTGCCTTTTTCTCACTAGTACCTTTCTTCCTGTCTTCTCCTCTTCCTCCTTGTGTCTCTTTCCTTCTTCTAAACCGTATATTTGTTCTCCTCTTCCTCCTTGACTCATTCCTTCCTCTCACCCGTACTTTTCTTCTGTCCTCTCCTCTTCCTCCTTGTCTCTCTTCCCTTCCTCTCACTAGTTCCTTACTTCTGTCCTCTCCTTTTGCTCCTCGTCTCTCTTTCCTTCCGCTCACCCATACCTTTCTTTTGATCTCTCCTCTTCCTCCTGGTCTCCCTTCCCTTCCTCTTAACGCTACATTTCTTCCTGTCTTCTCCTCTTCCTCCTCATCTCTCTTCCCTTCTTCTCACTCATACCTTTCTTCCTGTCCTCTTCCTCCTCATTTCTCTTTCCTTCCTCTCACCCATACCTTTCTCCCTGTCCTCTCCTATTCCACCTCATCTTGTCCTTCTTCTCACCCATGCCTTCTTCTATCCTCTTTTCTTCATCCTTGTTTCTCTTTCCTTCTTCTCACCCGTACCTTTCTTCTATCCTCTACTCTACCTCCTCATCTCTCTTTCCTTCCTCTCACACGTACCTTTCTACTCTCTTCTCCTCCTCATCTCTCTTTCCTTCTTGTCCCCCGTACCTTTCTTCCTATCCTCTCCTCATTCTCCACTAGATTGCATTTCTCGATACACACTTTATGATTTATTAGATCACCTCCTTTATAGGAGATTTTTACACATTTGTAATCAAAATGATTTTATTTTGCTATAATCAATGTTTATGATTGTTAATGACGGTTAATGACACTTTGCACTGCTGTTATCCTTGAGAAAGTCTCACTTCTGCTGAAAAATTGCTGAAAAAGTGCTATCCAGTACTGCCCCTATCGAGTGAAACTACACAGAAGGGCCCTTCTACCTCTGAAACTACAAAGGAGGGACCATGTCTTCCTACCAGTCCGCTCCTTCTCCTCCTTATCTCTATTTCCTTCATCTCACCGATACTTTCCTATTTGTCCTCTCCTCTTTCTCCTGGTCTCTTTTGACCCTTTCCCTCACTCGTAGCTTCCTATCTGTCCTCTCCTCTTCGTCTCTTCATTTCTTCTCACCTGTGCCTTACTACATGTAATTTCCTCTTCCTCCTTGTCCCTCTTGCCTTGTTCTCACTCGTACCTTTCTTCTATCCTCTCCTCTTCATCCTCGTCTCTATTTCCTTCCTCTCACCCGCACCTTTCTTCTATCCTCCCCTCTTCATCATCTCTCTTTCCTTCCTCACACCCGTACCTTTCTTCTATCCTCTCCTCTTCCTCCTTGTTTCTCTTTCCTTCTTCTAAACCATACCTTTCTTCTATCCTCTCCTCTTCCACCTTGACTCTCTTTCCTTCCTCACACCCATACCTTTCTTCTATCCGCTCCTCTTCCTCCTTGACTCTCTTTCCTTCCTCACACCCGTACCTTTCTTCTATCCTCTCCTCTTCCTCCTTGTGTCTCTTTCCTTCTTCTTCTAAACCGTACCTTTCTTCTATCCTCTACTCTTCCTCCTTGACTCTCTTTCCTTCCTCACACCCGTACCTTTCTTCTATCCTCTCCTCTTCCTCCTTGACTCTCTTTTCCTTCCTCTCACCCGTACCTTTCTTCTATCCTCTCCTTTTCCACCTTGACTTTCTTCCCTTCCTCTCATCCATACCTTTCTTCCTGTCCTCTTCCTCCTTATCGCTCTTCCCTTCTTTGTACCTTTCTTCTATCCCCTCCTCTTCCTCCTCATTTCTCTTTCCTACCTCTCACTCATACTTTTCTTCTGATCTCTCCTCTTCCTCCTTGTCGCTCTTCCCTTTCTCTTAACAATACCTTTCTCCTGTCTTCTCCTCTTCCTCCTCATCTCTCTTCCCTTCTCACCCATACCTTTCCTCTATCCTCTTACTCTTTTTCTCCTTGTCTCTTTCCTTCCTCTCATCTGTACCTTTCTTCCTTTCCTCTCCTCTTCTCTCTTCCCTTCCTCTCACCCATACTTTTCTCCGATCCATTCCTCTTCCTCCTTCTCGCTCTTCCCTTCCTCTTAACAATACCTTTCTTCCTGTCTTCTCCTCTTCCTCCTCATCTCTCTTCCCTTCCTCTCACCCATACTTTTCTTCGATACTCTCCTCTTCCTTCTTGTCTCTCTTCCCTTCCTCTCACCCGTACATTTCTTCTGTCCTCTTCTTCCTTATCTTTCTTCCCTTCTTCTCACCTGTACTTTTCTTCTATCCTCTCCTCCTACTCATCTCTCTTTCTTTCCTTCTTTTCACCCGTACCTTTCTACTATCCTCTCCTCTTCCTCCTCATCTCTCTTCCCCTCCTCTCACCCTTACCTTTCTTCCATCCTCTCCTCCTACTCATCTCTCTCTCTTTCCTTCTTCTCCCCCATACCTTTCTACTATCCTCTCCTCTTCCACCTTATCTCTCTTCCCTTCCTCTCACCTGTACCTTTCTTCTATCCTCTACTCTTCCTCCTCATCTCTCTTCCCTTCCTCTCGCCCGTACCTTTCTTCCTGCCCTCTCCTCCTCCTCCACTAGATTGCATTTCTCGATACACGCTTTATGATGTACTAGATCAGCTCTTTTATATGAGAGCTATAAAATTTGACTTTTATATGAGTCACATTTATTACTAAAACATTTTTATTTTGCTATAATCACAGTTTATGACAGTTAATGACACTTTGCACTGCTGTTATCCTTAAGAAAGGATCATTTGAGATGATAGATTGCACGGGTAAATAAAGGCCATATTCTTTGGAAGTGCCATCTTGGGAAACTACACAGGAGGGCCCTTTTCTGAGAGAAACTACAAAGGAGGGCCCCTCCCCAAAAGAGCTATCCAGTATGGCCCCTCCAGTGAAACTACCCATTAGGGCCCTTCCACCTGAGAAACTACACAAAAGCCCCCCCCCCTCGAGAAACTACACAGGAGGGTTCCTTCCCCTGAAAAACTACAAAGTTATTCCTACCTGTCTGCTCGTTCTCTTCCTTGTCTCTCTTCCCTTCCTCTCGCCCGTACCTTTCTTCTATCCTCTACACCTCCTCATCTCTTTCTTTCCTCTCACCCGTACCTTTGTTCTGTCCTCTCCTCTTCCTCCTTGTCTTTCTTCCCATCCTCTCACCCGTACCTTTCTTCCTGTCCTCTCCTCTTCCTCCTTGTCTCTTTCCTTCCTTTCATCTGTACCTTTCTTCTGTCCTCTCCTCTTGCTCCTCATCTCTCTTTCCTTCCTCTCACCTGTACCTTTCTCCTGTCCTCTCCTCTTGCTCCTCGTCTCCCTTCCCTTCCTCTCACCCGTACCTTTCTTCTGTTCTCTCCTCATCCTCCTTGTCTCTTCCCTTCCTCTCACTTGTACCTTCTTCTGTCCTCTCCTCTTCCTCCTTGTCTCTCTTCCCTTCCTCTCACCCATACCTTTCTTCTGTCCTCTCCTCTTCCTCCTCATCTCTCTTCCCTTCCTCTCACCCGTACCTTTCTACTATCGTCTCCTCTTGCTCCTCATCTCTCTTTCCTTCCTCTCACCCGTACCTTTCTTCTATCCTCTCCTCCTCATCTCTTTCCTTCCTCTCACCCGTACCTTTCTTCTATCCTCTCCTCTTCCTCCTTGTCTCTCTTCCCTTCCTCTCACCCATACCTTTCTTCTGTCCTCTCCTCTTCCTCCTTGTCTTTCTTTCCTTCCTCTCACCCGTACCTTTCTTCTGTCCTCTCCTCTTCCTCCTCATCTCTCTTTCCTTCCTCTCACTCGTACCTTTCTTCTGTCCTCTCCTCTTCCTCGTTGTCTCTCTTCCCTTCCTCTCACACATACCTTTCATATATCCTCTCCTCTTCCTCCTTGTCTCTCTTTCCTTCCTCACACCCATACCTTTCTTCTGTCCTCTCCTCTTGCTCCTTGTCTCTCTTCCCTTCCTCTCATGCCGCTATACCATGTCCATGTCCATCCATGCGATAAAACGGATTGCGTGACTAGACCTAACCTTAACTAGGCCTAACATCGTGAACAAACCACTTTCCCCGCCAACCTCGAAAGTGGAGAAACAGACGGATCTTCTCTACTCACAACTACTAAAGCTCAAAAGTAAATTTCCTGCTAGAGATGAGTGAATTGATTCTAAACAAATCAAATTTTTTGGGAATTTCCCAAAAGTCTCTGTTTCGGAGGTGCATGATTCGGCAAAATGGCAGCCGCCATTCTACAGATTAGAAAAAGGAAGAGGGGAGAAGAGGAGATAAGAAAAAAATACCATACTCACCTGGTCTCCAATAGTGACCCTTCCTTGCCGACCTCCTTAAATGATGTTGTTTTGTCACATGTGACCGCTGCAGCCAATCACAGGCTTCAGTGGTCACGTGGGACAAAACAATGTCATCTCAGGAGGGCGGCAGGGACACGTCGCTACGGAAGATCAGGGGAGAGGAGTATGGTATTGTCCCGATTGCCCTATTCAGACCAAATCTAATTTGACAGCCAATTCAACAGAATCAGCACCGGAAAAAAAAACGGGAAATTCGCTCATCTTTATTTCTTACCAAACCTAATAATTGTGAGCCTTCCAAGACACTACTTACACACTAGGACCCTAAACTACCCGTGACACCGATGCCAGAATATTCCACTTCCCGATCTCTTAATCCTAATGCTTGAAGGCATCGTGTCTGCTGAAGAACTTTACCTAGGACTTATAGTTTTATTCTGCTCCGCACATCTTATAAAACCTTACTGTGGCTACTGCTAAAGTTTGTCACTCCTGACTACAACCAGATGGAGACCACAATCTCCTTAAGATGTCAAAGAGATGATTCAGATCTTTTTAGAGAACCCTCCAGTGAGATGTACCTCAGACATGACCCTAGGACCACAACGTATTACCTAACAATGTGGCTTCTGTTTCTTGTTCTTCAGTATCCTACCAGAGTTAGACCACCACAACCACCACCACCAAACAGTTTTCATACATTTTGTTCTTGAAACAAGTTTCAGTGCATTTCAAAAAGTTGAGGATGACATTACCTATGAGATGACACTGCATGTGTCCTGTGATCCCATCCTAGTCTAAGTTTCCAGTCTGAAATCATCCCATCTGATAATCCTCAGTCACGTGTCCACCTTGTCCTATCAATAATCCCACCCACCACATAAAGATCTGATTCCAGCCCTCCAACCTTTCTACCCTAGTTGTGAGTAATTCAATTATTAAAGCTTTAGTATTAGGGCTTTATGGTCCACTAACCCCCAACCTGTGTCCTCTCCCACTAATCACAAGAGGAATTAACCCTTTTGCCAAAAAAACCTAACACCACAGACAAGTTTATCGATGAGCAGTTCAGCCCTCCACCATTATCACCATTTCTATGCATAGGGACTTAAAGAACTTCAGGAGAACATCATGAGAACTTTATCTTTATCTGCCGTGATGGAGTCTCTCACCTTAATTTTACTCTCCTCCGTTCCTTCCTGGAAAACAGTAACAGAAGGGATGAGATTTCAGGTTCCAGCTCCTCAGTTGTTCCCCCATCCACTTCTTCTGGAGTTTCTGATCATCTCCGGGAGGGGCTGAACAGGTAAAGATGTAAATATACAGGTTTACAATGGTGTTATGTGCGCTCCTTGGGGCTCGGCCAGTGATATGTGACTGTACTCTGTGAGTCTATTTTGAAGTCTCAGGGATTTCTACTGTTGACTAGACGTGCAAGTTTTTATTGTCAAGTTGAGTCATATTTAGGGTTCGGCCAAGTAAAAGTCATTGCGAGCGTGACGAGGGACTATCTTGCAGAAACCTGGTTTGTAGTCATCACCGCTTTGACCCATGAAATCTCAGCCCTATTCCTTCTTATCGCAGCTCATACCCGTCATGGCTCAGTGGTGGCAGAATAAGGCGTCTTGGGCTCATCAGGAGAAATGTTTATCTCTAGGCTCCTCTCTTCTTCTCGTCCTACTACCTGCTCTAGTGACCCTGTCCCCTCAGACCTTCTCCAGTCCCTCTCCCCGTCTGTCACTAGTCACCTGACTACAATACTTAACCTCTCTCTGTCTTCTGGGATCTTTCTCTCCTCTTTTAAACATGCCATTATAAACCCATTACTGAAAAAACCAACTCTTGACCCATCCAGTGATGCTAACTACCGACCAGTCTCCCATATCCCGTTCATCTCTAAACTCTTTAACTCTACCTCGTGCCAGTCACTACACTGGACTGCTATACCAATGCCTCTACCCTATGCCAGTCACTACACTGGACCGCTATACCAATGCCCCTACCCTGTGCCAGTCAGTACAGTGGACCACTATACCAATGCCTCTACCCTGTGCCAGTCACTACACTGGACTGCTATATCAATGCCTCTACCCTGTGCCAGTTAGTACAGTGGATCACTATACCAATGCCTCTACCCTGTGCCAGTCACTACACTGGACTGCTATACCAATGCCTCTACTCTGTGCCAGTCACTATACTGGACCGCTATGCCAATGCCTCTACCCCGTGCCTGTCACTTCACTGGACCACTATGCCAATGCCTCTAACCTATGCCAGTCACTACACTGGTCCTCTATACCAATGCCTCTACCCTGTGCCAGTCACTACACTGAACCGCTATACCAATGCCTCTACCCTGTGCCAGTCACTATACTGGACCACTATACCAATGCCTCTACCCCGTGCCAGTCACTACACTGGACTACTACACCAATGCCTCTACACTGTTCCAGTCACTGCACTGGACCACTACACCAATGCCTCTACACTGTGTAATTCACAACACTGGACCGCTATACCAAAGCCACTACCCTGTGCCTGTCACTACACTGGTCTTCTATACCAATGCCTCTACCCTGTGCCAGTTACTACACTGGACAGCTATACCAATGCCTCTACCCTGTGCCAGTCACTACACTGGACCACTACACCAATGCCTCTACACTGTGCCAGTCAGTGCACTGGACTGCTATACCAATGCCTCTACGCCATGCCAGTCACTACACTGGACCACTACACCAATGCCTCTACACTGTGCCAGTCACTGCACTGGACCGCTATACCAATGCCTCTACCCTGTGCCAGTCACTACACTAGACCACTACACCAATGCCTCTACACTGTGCCAGTCAGTGCACTGGACTGCTATACCAATGCCTCTACGCCATGCCAGTCACTACACTGGACCACTACACCAATGCCTCTACACTGTGCCAGTCACTGCACTGGACCGCTATACCAATGCCTCTACCCTGTGCCAGTCACTACACTAGACCACTACACCAATGCCTCTACACTGTGCCAGTTACTACACTGGACCGTTATACCAATGCCTCTAACCTGTGCCAATTACTACACTGGACCGCTATACCAATGCCTCTACCCTGTGCCAGTTACTACACTGGACCGCTATACCAATGCCTCTACCATGTGCCAGTCACTACACTGGACCACTATACCAATGCCTCTACCCTGTGCCAGTCACTACACTGAACCGCTATACCAATGCCTCTACCCTGTGCCAGTCACTGCACTGGACTGCTGTACCAATGCCTCTACCCTGTGCCAGTCACTGCACTGGACCGCTATACCAATGCCTCTACCCCATGCCAGTCACTACTCTGGACCACTACACCAATGCCTCTACACTGTTCCAGTCACTGCACTGGACCGCTATACCAATGCCTCTATGCTGTGCCAGTCACTACACTAGACCACTACACCAATGCCTCTACACTGTGTAAGTCACTACACTGGACTGCTATACCAATGCCTCTACCCTGTGCCTGTCACTACACTAGTCTTCTATACCAATGCCTCAACCCTTTGCCAGTTACTACACTGGACCTCTATACCAATGCCTCTACCCCGTGCCAGTCACTACACTGGACCACTACACCAACGCCTCTACACTGTGCCAGTCACTGCACTGGACTGCTATACCAATACCTCTACCCCGTGCCAGTCACTACACTGGACCACTATGCCAATGCCTCTACCCTGTGCCAGTCACTACACTGGTCTTCTATACCAATGCCTCTACCCTCTGCCAGTCACTGCACTGAACTGCTATACCAATGCCTCTACCCCATGCCAGTCACTACACTGGACCACTACACTAATGCCTCTACACTGTGCCAGTCACTGCACTGCACCGCTATATCAATGCCTCTACCCTGTGCCAGTCACTACACTAGACCACTACACCAATGCCTCTACACTGTGTAAGTCACTACACTGGACCGCTATACCAATGCCTCTACCCTGTGCCAGTTACTACACTGGACCATTATACCAATGCCTCTAACCTGTGACAATTACTACACTGGACCGCTATACGAATGCCTCTACCCTGTGCCAGTTACTACACTGGACCACTATACCAATGCCTCTACCCTGTGCCAGTTACTACACTGGACCGCTATACCAATGCCTATACCCTGTGCCAGTCACTACACTGGACCACCATACCAATGCCTCTACCCCGTGCCAGTCACTGCACAGGACCACTACACCAATGCCTCTAGACTGTGCCAGTCACTACACTGGGCCGCTATACCAATGCCTCTCTGCTGTCCCAGTCACTGCACTGCCATACCAATGCCTCTACCTTGTGCCAGTCACTACACCAATGCCAATACAGTGTGCCTGTCACTGCTCTACTACACCAACGCCTCTACCCAGTTCTAATCACTACTCGGCACAGATACAAAAATGCCTCTACCCTATGCCAGTCTCTGCAGTGGATGCTATTCACTTAAAAATACAATTTACACTTAGTACTCTCACCCACAAAGCTCTCCCCTGTGCTGCACCTCCTTACATCTCCTCCCTCATCTCTACCTACCACCTGTGCCCTACATTCTGCCAGTGATCTAAGACTAACATCCACCATAATCCGAACCTCACACTTCCGTCTCCAGGACTTCTCCCATGCTGCACCAGTCCTCTGGACTGCACTGCCCCAGACAAACATATTGATTCCCAACACACACAGTTTTAAGTGTGCCCTAACAGCACATCTTATTACACAGGTCTATAACATTCCCACAGCGGACTCCTTTCTCTGCCCCCCTTTTACATTAGTCATGAGAACCCGACCCCCTTATTCAGCAGTTCCTCCACAATCCCCGCACCCTAATACACTTCATGTCCATCATACACAGATACCGGCTGGTGACCGGCTCCTGCAGCTGTATGTTACTACCCCATATGTATAAAAGATGGAGGAGCGATGTACTGAACAAGACCTTATTACTTTTATGTCTCTCTTATTTCCTAATAAATTGTAAGCTCTTGTGATCAGGATCCTCACTTCTCATGTTTGTTTATTAATTTTGTCACTATGTAATGTCTGATATTGTGTGTACATGTTCCCTCTGAATTGTAAAGTGCTGCGTAATATGTTGGTGCTATATAAAGATTATTATTATTATTATAAATATAAAGTTATTATTATTATTATTAGTATTATTATCTAAAGTAACTTTATCAGATCTCAGACCCAGATCGGCCCACACAAGTAACCATTGTCAGAAGATCAAACAAATACATGGAGACGTCTATACATAAAAAATACAAACGTAATCAAATTATTAGATAGAACCAGTCAGCGATATGGAATAAAGAACCGGATCAAAAATAAACAATGCAGTAAAGGAAAATCAGTGTCTGAATGTAGACACCATGTAGGTCACCACCAATAACCAACATCTGCTCCATCTGCTTGTATATAGGGGGCAGTATTATAGCAGTTATATTCTTGTATATAGGAGGCAGTATTATAGTAGTTATATTCTTGTATATAGGAGGCAGTATTATAGTAGTTATATTCTTGTATATAGGAGGCAGTATTATAGTAGATATATTCTTGTATATAGGGGCAGTATTATAGTAGTTATATTATTGTATATAGGAGCAGTATTATAGTAGTTATATTCTTGTATATAGGAGGCAGTATTATAGTAGTTATATTCTTGTATATAGGAGTAGTATTATAGTAGTTATATTCTTGTATATAGGGGCAATATTATAGTAGTTATATTCTTGTATATAGGAGCAGTATTATAGTAGTTATATTCTTGTATATAGGAGGCAGTATTATAGTAGTTATATTCTTGTATATAGGAGTAGTATTATAGTAGTTATATTCTTGTATATAGGGGCAGTATTATAGTAGTTATATTCTTGTATATAGGAGCAGTATTATAGTAGTTATATTCTTGTATATAGGGGCAGTATTATAATAGTTATATTCTTGTATATAGGGGCAGTATTATAATAGTTATATTCTTGTATATAGGAGGCAGTATTATAGTAGTTATATTCTTGTATATAGGAGGCAGTATTATAGTAGTTATATTCTTGTATATAGAGTAGTATTATAGTAGTTATATTCTTGTATATAGGGGCAGTATTATAGTAGTTATATTCTTGTATATAGGAGCAGTATTATAGTAGTTATATTCTTGTATATAGGGGCAGTATTATAATAGTTATATTCTTGTATATAGGGGCAGTATTATAATAGTTATATTCTTGTATATAGGGGCAGTATTATAGTAGTTATATTCTTGTATATAGGGAGCAGTATTATAGTAGTTATATTCTTATATATAGGGGGCAGTATTATAGTAGTTATATTCTTGTATATAGGAGCAGTATTATAGTAGTTATATTCTTGTATATAGGAGCAGTATTATAGTAGTTATATTCTTGTATATAGGAGCAGTATTATAGTAGTTATATTCTTGTATATAGGAGCAATATTATAGTAGTTATATTCTTGTATATAGGAGCAGTATTATAGTAGTTATATTCTTGTATATAGGAGGCAGTATTATAGTAGTTATATTCTTGTATATAGGAGCAGTATTATAGTAGTTATATTCTTGTATATAGGAGCAGTATTATAGTAGTTATATTCTTGTATATCAGGGCAGTATTATAGTAGTTATATTCTTGCATATAGGAGCAGTATTATAGTAGACATATTCTTGTATATAGGGGCAGTATTATAGTAGTATATTATTGTATATAGGAGCAGTATTATAGTAGTTATATTCTTGTATATAGGGCAGTATTATAGTAGTTATATTCTTGTATATAGGGGCAGTACTATAGTAGTTATATTCTTGTATATAGGGGTAGTATTATAGTAGTTATATTCTTGTACAAAGGAGCAGTATTATAGTAGTTATATTCTTGTATATAGGAGCAGTATTATAGTAGTTATATTCTTGTATATAGGGGGCAGTATTATAGTAGTTATATTCTTGTATATAGGAGCAGTATTATAGTAGGTATATTCTTGTATATAGGAGGCAGTATTATAGTAGGTATATTCTTGTATATAGGAGGCAGTATTATAGTAGTTATATTCTTGTATATAGGAGCAGTATTAGGGCAAAGCCACACGTGGCGGAATTGCTCTTGAATTCCGCTGCGGACACGCCACAGCGTTAATCCGCAGCGGAGCCGTTTCTCCATTGCCTTCCACTTCTTTTTATAGGCTTCGTTTAGACGAGGCTGAAAATTCCGCTGCGGAGCATAGGCTGCGGTGCAGAATTTGGTGTCCGCAGCATACAATGGATGTTGCGGACCAGTGGCGGACTGGTTGCGGACTCATGGCGGAATTTCTCCATTGACTTCAATGGAGATTCTAATTTCCGCAATGAAGTCCGCAGCTGTCATGCACATGTTATGTGTGCTGCGGATGCGTCTTGCTTTTTGGACATGACATTTCTTCATTCTGGCTGGACCTATGTATTTCTAGGTCTACAGCCAGACTGAGGAAGTCAATGGGGCTCCCGTAATTACGGGAGCGTTGCTAGGAGACGTCAGTAAATAGTCACTGTCGAGGGTGCTGAAAGAGTTAAGCGATCGGCAGTAACTGTTTCTGCACCTGGACAGTGACTACCGATCCCAATATACAGCAACCTGTCAAAAAAATAGAAGTTCATACTTACCGAGAACTCCCTGCTTCTGTCTCCAGTCCGGCTTCCCAGGATGACGTTTCAGTCTAAGTGACGGCTGCAGCCAATCACAGGCTGCAGCGGTCACATGGACTGCCGCGTCATCCAGGGAGGTCGGGCTGGATGCCGAAAGAGGGACGCGTCACCAAGACAACGGCCGGTAAGTATGAAATTCGTTTACTTTCACTAGGGGAAAGTGCTGTCCTTCTCTCTATCCTGCACTGATAGAGAGAAGGGAAGCACTTTTACCGCAGTCCGCAGCAGCTAGTCCGCATCAATTTACTGCACATTTTGGGCAGATCCGGCGCAGAATCTGCAACGCAGATTCTGTGCGGCATTGATGCGGACAGTTGCGGAGGAAAACCGCCACGTGTGGGCATGCCCTTATAGTAGTTATATTCTTGTATATAGGGGCAGTATTATAGTAGTTATATTCTTGTATATAGGGGGCAGTATTATAGTAGTTATATTCTTGTATATAGAGGCAGTATTATAGTAGTTATATTCTTGTATATAGAGGCAGTATTATAGTAGTTATATTCTTGTATATAGGAGGCAGTATTATAGTAGTTATATTCTTGTATATAGGAGCAGTGTTATAGTAGTTATATTCTTGTATATAGGGGGCAGTATTATAGTAGTTATATTCTTGTATATAGGGGCAGTATTATAGTAGTTATATTCTTGTATATAGGGGCAGTATTATAGTAGTTATAATCTTATATAAAGGGGCAGTATTATAGTAGTTATATTCTTGTATATAGGGGCAGTATTATAGTAGTTATATTCTTGTATATAGGGGGTAGTATTATAGTAGTTATATTCTTGTCCATAGGAGAGGATAGACGTGTGCTTGTGAGCTCCCTGTTAGGACTATGCATGGCTTCTGTCCCAGGTGGAGGGGAGGGGTCCTGGGCTGATGATCCTGGGAAAGCTCAGAGTCTGGAGTTTGGCCTGCAGCATGGAGATGGTGGAGGTGATGATCTGGAAATGGTGGCTGGTGAGTCAACTGAATCTCATGATGTTGGTGAATTGTGCACAAAAATGACAAAGAAAAATATCTTTAAAATGGAAATGCAAGTTCGCAAATTGAGAACTGAAATTAACCAAGAGACTGATCCAAATGCAAAGCTGATGAAATGTGAGTGTCTGGATGTTTGCACACGTGAGCTGGTTATATTGAAGGAGAGATTGCAGAAAGAATCATGCACAGTACCCAAAATAAAGAACTGGGCAATTGAGAACAAAAGGGAGACCAGAGCCCAAACTGTGAAGAGAAAAAATATAATTGCAAAAAAAGACACTGACTATAAGGGCAGATTCACACGAGCGTTGCGTTTTTGCGCGCGCAAACAACGCGGCGTTTTGCAAGCGCAAAAAACATTTGACAGCTGCGTGTGTCATGCGTGTCTGATGCGCGGCTGCGTGATTTTCGCGCAGCCGGCATCATAGAGATGAGGCTTGTCGACGCCCGTCACTGTCCAAGGTGCTGAAAGAGCTAAATCTTTCAGCACCCTCGACAGTGAATGCCGAACACAACAGCGAAAAACCTGTAAAAAAAAAAGATAAAGTTCCTACTTACCGAGAACTTCCCGGCCGTTGCCTTGGTGACGCGTCCTTGGTGACGCGTCCTTGGTGACGCGCCTCTCTTGACATCGGGCCCCACCTCCCTGGATGACGCGTCAGTCCAAGTGACCGCTGCAGCCTGTGATTGGCTGCAGCCTGTGCTTGGCCTGTGATTGGCTGGAGCTGTCACTTGAACTGAAGTGTCATCCCGGGAGGTCGGACTGCAGGAAGGAGACAGGAGTAATCGGTAAGTTAGAACTTCGGTTTTTTTTTACAGGTTCATGTATTTTGGGATCGCAAGTCACTGTCCATGGTTCTGAAACAGTTTAACTCTTTCAGCACCATGCACAGTGAATGTCTTCCGACGTTGCGGACCGGAAATTTTTTTGCCGGGTTCGGCCAAAAAGAGTTTGGCCGAACCCGGTGAAGTTAGCTTCGGTTGTCGGGGTTCGCTCCTCGCAAAGACACTCCGTTTGGATGCTTGGAAACAGAAAAGGACGTGGTGCTTTTCTGTTTCCATTCATCCTTTTGACAGCTGTTGCGCAAACACGCAGTTCGCACGGAAGAGCTTCCGTGCGACCTGCCTGGTTTTCACGCACCCATTGACTTCAATGGGTGCGTGATGCGTGAAATACGCAAAGTTATTGAACCTGTCGCGTATTTTGCGCAGCGAACAAACGCTGCGCAAAATACACGGACTGTGTGTACTGCCCCATAGACTTCTATAGACTGCCCTATAGAAGTCTATGGGGCAGTACACACAGTCCGTGTATTTTGCGCAGCGTTTGTTCGCTGCGCAAAATACGCGACAGGTTCAATAACTTTGCGTATTTCACGCATCACGCACCCATTGAAGTCAATGGGTGCGTGAAAACCACGCATGTCGCACGGAAGCACTTCCGTGCGAACAGCGTGTTTGCGCAACAGCTGTCAAAAGGATGAATGGAAACAGAAAAGCACCACGTGCTTTTCTGTTTCCAAGCATCCAAACGGAGTGTCTTTGCGAGGAGCGAACCCCGACAACCGAGGCAAACTTCACCGGGTTCGGCCAAACTCGTTTTGGCCGAACCCGGCAAAAAAATTTCCGGTCCGCGACGTCGGGAGAGATTCACTGTGCACGGTGCTGAAAGAGTTAAACTGTTTCAGCACCATGGACAGTGACTTGCGATCCCAAAATACATGAACCTGTAAAAAAAAACGAAGTTCTAACTTACCGATTACTCCTGTCTCCTTCCTGCAGTCCGACCTCCCGGGATGACACTTCAGTTCAAGTGACAGCTCCAGCCAATCACAGGCCAAGCACAGGCTGCAGCCAATCACAGGCTGCAGCGGCCACTTGGACTGCCGCGTCATCCAGGGAGGTGGGGCCCGATGTCAAGAGAGGCGCGTCACCAAGGACGCGTCACCAAGGACGCGTCACCAAGGCAACGGCCGGGAAGTTCTCGGTAAGTAGGAACTTTATCTTTTTTTTTTACAGGTTTTTCGCTGTTGTGTTCGGCATTCACTGTCGAGGGTGCTGAAAGAGTTAGCTCTTTCAGCACCTTGGACAGTGACGGGCGTCGACAAGCCTCATCTCTATGATGCCGGCTGCGCGAAAATCACGCAGCCGCGCATCAGACACGCATGACACACGCAGCTGTCAAATGGTTTTTGCGCTCGCAAAACGCCGCGTTGTTTGCGCGCGCAAAAACGCAACGCTCGTGTGAATCTGCCCTAAGACTGTGTATATTATTGTGGAGCAGGGAAATCCTGGAAGATATGAGTGTGCAGTGGCTGGAGGATCACATCTCTCATCATGTGTGGGGTCTGTGCAATCAGCCAACACAAATGCTGCTAAAGCTACAGAGAAATGTGTGCCAGCTGACGAGGGGTTAACTGCAGTAGACTCTATATGCAGTACTGATGAAGTGAATGCGAGTGGCACTCCTGGGAGTGAGCAAGAAAGTGCCGCATATACTGACATTGTAAGTGAGACCTCGCTCAGCGCGGTGATTGACAGTCTGATATCTGATGAACCAGCGGCACAGGTTGAGGCGGACATTGCAGACCCTGTTCTGGAGGTTCAGCCGCCCGCAGTGTCAGTGAATGGAGTGCAGGTTACACAGCGATCAGGAGCAGACACAGGAGGATCTGCAGTACAATCAGCTGAGAAGAGGTCCAGTCCTGACCCACCTGCTGACAGACCTCAGTACAGGAGACTGTTCTCCAGCGTCACAAGACTGACTAACCCCACACCTCAGAGGAGGAACGCGGTCAGAATGAGGTACTCAGGACCAGAGGAAAACCTCCCCTCCAGACTCCACATTGGGAAAGTTTTGTTGAAGGAGTTTATGAAGTTTAAAGCTTCTGAGGTGTTCGCTCTGATCCATGTTCCCTCCAGCAGGAATTATGACATCAGTTTCATGCTGCAATATAGTCTAGACTTGTTCTGGAGTATTTATAATGATACAAAGGAGCATGCGATGTGGGAGCATCTACATGTCATCCAGCTGACTAAACCCCAGGTAGTCACTGCCACCGTCCTGTTCCAGTCTGAGGTGGTGGCTCTGGCAGATTTGCAGCACTGGTTGAGCAGATATTGTGATGTGAAGAGACTGCCAACAAAGATCTATGATGAGGAGGAGATCTGGAATGGAGGATATTCTGTCAAGATCCAGCTGGTTCAGGAGAATGGAGTGACCAGACATCTGCCGCACTCCTTCTACCTGGGCTTGGAGAGAGGCGTATGTTACTGCCCTGGTCAACCGCGACTGTGCCATAGATGTGGGGGCAGACACCTGGCATTCAACTGTTCCCGTATTAAGTGCTCACTATGTGGTCAGTTTGGGCATGTGAAGGACGATTCTACAGGACCTGTCATCTGTAACCTGTGCTTAGGACCAGGACACACATTCCGGGAGTGTCCGCATGCAGAACATAATAAAGAGGAGACCTTTAAAGAAGCCATGGAGGAAGAGCAGGAGGATGTCTCCATATGTGTAGATACAACCCCAGAACCTGGAAACCCCAACGATGATGAGAGCCAAAGTACCAGAGATCGTGCTCCAGAGACTAATGTCCCATCTGTGGATGCTGCACAAGTGTCACCAGCCACTGAAAATAGAGGTCATGCTAAAAGTAAAATATCCAGTCACTCTGTCACCAAAACATCTAAACATCTGCGCAACACCAGTAAGGAACCAGCTGATCCAGCCGCAACGACCAGTAAAAAACCAGCTGGGCCAGCCGCAGGGAACAGTAAGGAACCAGCTGATCCAGCCGCAGCGACCAGTAAAAAACCAGCTGGGCCAGCCGCAGCGACCAGTAAAAAACCAGCTGATCCAGCCGCAGCGACCAGTATCGATGAGGAGGGATTTCAGACGGTTAAAAGGAGAAGTAAAACAGATGATTCTTCTAGGAAAAAAATCACTGCTGCAAAGAAATCACCGGAGTCTCCAGTGCTGGCGATAACTGGGGGACGTTACTGTGCGCTGGGGGAAGATGACCAGGAAGAAGAAGCAGAGATGGAGCAAGTCTCCTCACACAACCCAGATGACGAACCTCAGGATGAAGACGCTGACCCCCCAATGTCCACCAAAAGATGGGGTGTAACGGGACATAGCAGTGAAAGAAGGAAAAAAAGTAGGAAAGACATGTAACCAGGATGAGGCTGAAAATCACCTCCATCAATGTGAACAGTGTGAAGAATAGGAGCAGGCGGCAGGCGATATTCCAGCGTCTGTCTGACAACAAAACCAATGTCCTCTTTATACAAGAGACTTATCTACAGAGTAATGTCCCTGCTGTGTCCCTGCAGTCACCACATCTAGTGGGACAGTGAAACTCTTTGCTCCTGTATGGAGACTTCTACCCCGAACTCCGTTTATATCATAGAGGTTCACTATATGTCATAAATGTGGTGACCGTGTACCCTCTGTGGTGTGCGCGATGCTGCCCGGTCACCAATAAAGAAGAACTCTCCTGTAATACTGTCTAGAATAATATCATGGAAAATAGTTGAAACAATCTATACTGGAGCAATATTCATATATTATGGTTTGTTTAATGATTGTGATGTTATTAAGAGACATACGTTTATTTTCTTTATCTGTTATGAGTGTATTGCAAAGGTATTGTAATATTTTGTTGCAAGTTTTCAAATAAAAAAAGATAATTATAGTAGTTATATTCTTGTATATAGGAGCAGTATTATAGTAGTTATATTCTTGTATATAGGAGCAGTATTATAGTAGTTATATTCTTGTATATAGGAGCAGTATTATAGTAGTTATATTCTTGTATATAGGAGCAGTATTATAGTAGTTATATTCTTGTATATAGGGGTAGTATTATAGTAGTTATATTCTTGTATATAGGGGCTGTATTATAGTAGTTATATTCTTGTATATAGGAGCAGTATTATAGTAGTTATATTCTTGTATATAGGAGCAGTATTATAGTGGTTATATTCTTGTATATAGGGGGCAGTATTATAGTAGTTATATTCTTGTATATAGAGGCAGTATTATAGTAGTTATATTCTTGTATATAGGAGGCAGTATTATAGTAGTTATATTCTTGTATATAGGAGCAGTATTATAGTAGTTATATTCTTCTATATAGGGGCAGTATTATAGTAGTTATATTCTTGTATATAGGAGCAGTATTATAGTAGGTATATTCTTGTATATAGGAGCAGTATTATAGTAGTTATATGCTTGTATATAGGGGGCAGTATTATAGTAGTTATATTCTTGTATATAGGGGCATTATTATAGTAGTTATATTCTTGTATATAGGGGGCAGTATTATAGTAGTTATATTCTTGTATATAGAGCCAGTATTATAGTAGTTATATTCTTGTATATAGAGGCAGTATTATAGTAGTTATATTCTTGTATATAGGAGGCAGTATTATAGTAGTTATATTCTTGTATATAGGAGCAGTGTTATAGTAGTTATATTCTTGTATATAGGGGGCAGTATTATAGTAGTTATATTCTTGTATATAGGGGGTAGTATTATAGTAGTTATATTCTTGTCCATAGGAGAGGATAGACGTGTGCTTGTGAGCTCCCTGTTAGGACTATGCATGGCTTCTGACCCAGGTGGAGGGGAGGGGTCCTGGGCTGATGATCCTGGGAAAGCCCAGAGTCTGGAGTTTGGCCTGCAGCATGGAGATGGTGGAGGTGATGATCTGGAAATGGTGGCTGGTGAGTCAACTGAATCTCATGATGTTCGTGAATTGTGCACAAAAATGACAAAGAAAAATATCTTTAAAATGGAAATGCAAGTTCGCAAATTGAGAACTGAAATTAACCAAGAGACTGATCCAAATGCAAAGCTGATGAAATGTGAGTGTCTGGATGTTTGCACACGTGAGCTGGTTATATTGAAGGAGAGATTGCAGAAAGAATCATGCACAGTACCCAAAATAAAGAACTGGGCAATTGAGAACAAAAGGGAGACCAGAGCCCAAACTGTGAAGAGAAAAAATATAATTGCAAAAAAAGACACTGACTATAAGACTGTGTATAATATTGTGGAGCAGGGAAATCCTGGAAGATATGAGTGTGCAGTGGCTGGAGGATCACATCTCTCATCATGTGTGGGGTCTGTGCAATCAGCCAACACAAATGCTGCTAAAGCTACAGAGAAATGTGTGCCAGCTGACGAGGGGTTAACTGCAGTAGACTCTATATGCAGTACTGATGAAGTGAATGCGAGTGGCACTCCTGGGAGTGAGCAAGAAAGTGCCGCATATACTGACATTGTAAGTGAGACCTCGCTCAGCGCGGTGATTGACAGTCTGATATCTGATGAACCAGCGGCACAGGTTGAGGCGGACATTGCAGACCCTGTTCTGGAGGTTCAGCCGCCCGCAGTGTCAGTGAATGGAGTGCAGGTTACACAGCGATCAGGAGCAGACACAGGAGGATCTGCAGTACAATCAGCTGAGAAGAGGTCCAGTCCTGACCCACCTGCTGACAGACCTCAGTACAGGAGACTGTTCTCCAGCGTCACAAGACTGACTAACCCCACACCTCAGAGGAGGAACGCGGTCAGAATGAGGTACTCAGGACCAGAGGAAAACCTCCCCTCCAGACTCCACATTGGGAAAGTTTTGTTGAAGGAGTTTATGAAGTTTAAAGCTTCTGAGGTGTTCGCTCTGATCCATGTTCCCTCCAGCAGGAATTATAACATCAGTTTCAAGCTGCAATATAGTCTAGACTTGTTCTGGAGTATTTATAATGATACAAAGGAGCATGCGATGTGGGAGCATCTACATGTCATCCAGCTGACTAAACCCCAGGTAGTCACCGCCACCGTCCTGTTCCAGTCTGAGGTGGTGGCTCTGGCAGATTTGCAGCACTGGTTGAGCAGATATTGTGATGTGAAGAGACTGCCAACAAAGATCTATGATGAGGAGGAGATCTGGAATGGAGGATATTCTGTCAAGATCCAGCTGGTTCAGGAGAATGGAGTGACCAGACATCTGCCGCACTCCTTCTACCTGGGCTTGGAGAGAGGCGTATGTTACTGCCCTGGTCAACCGCGACTGTGCCATAGATGTGGGGGCAGACACCTGGCATTCAACTGTTCCCGTATTAAGTGCTCACTATGTGGTCAGTTTGGGCATGTGAAGGACGATTCTACAGGACCTGTCATCTGTAACCTGTGCTTAGGACCTGGACATACATTCCGGGAGTGTCCGCATGCAGAACATAATAAAGAGGAGACCTTTAAAGAAGCCATGGAGGAAGAGCAGGAGGATGTCTCCATATGTGTAGATACAACCCCAGAACCTGGAAACCCCAACGATGATGAGAGCCAAAGTACCAGAGATCGTGCTCCAGAGACTAATGTCCCATCTGTGGATGCTGCACAAGTGTCACCAGCCACTGAAAATAGAGGTCATGCTAAAAGTAAAATATCCAGTCACTCTGTCACCAAAACATCTAAACATCTGCCCAACACCAGTAAGGAACCAGCTGATCCAGCCGCAACGACCAGTAAAAAACCAGCTGGGCCAGCCGCAGCGAACAGTAAGGAACCAGCTGATCCAGCCGCAGCGACCAGTAAAAAACCAGCTGGGCCAGCCGCAGCGACCAGTAAAAAACCAGCTGATCCAGCCGCAGCGACCAGTATCGATGAGGAGGGATTTCAGACGGTTAAAAGGAGAAGTAAAACAGATGATTCTTCTAGGAAAAAAATCACTGCTGCAAAGAAATCACCGGAGTCTCCAGTGCTGGCGATAACTGGGGGACGTTACTGTGCGCTGGGGGAAGATGACCAGGAAGAAGAAGCAGAGATGGAGCAAGTCTCCTCACACAACCCAGATGACGAACCTCAGGATGAAGACGCTGACCCCCCAATGTCCACCAAAAGATGGGGTGTAACGGGACATAGCAGTGAAAGAAGGAAAAAAAGTAGGAGAGACATGTAACCAGGATGAGGCTGAAAATCACCTCCATCAATGTGAACAGTGTGAAGAATAGGAGCAGGTGGCAGGCGATATTCCAGCGTCTGTCTGACAACAAAACCAATGTCCTCTTTATACAAGAGACTTATCTACAGAGTAATGTCCCTGCTGTGTCCCTGCAGTCACCACATCTAGTGGGACAGTGAAACTCTTTGCTCCTGTATGGAGACTTCTACCCCGAACTCCGTTTATATCATAGAGGTTCACTATATGTCATAAATGTGGTGACCGTGTACCCTCTGTGGTGTGCGCGATGCTGCCCGGTCACCAATAAAGAAGAACTCTCCTGTAATACTGTCTAGAATAATATCATGGAAAATAGTTGAAACAATCTATACTGGAGCAATATTCATATATTATGGTTTGTTTAATGATTGTGATGTTATTAAGAGACATACGTTTATTTTCTTTATCTGTTATGAGTGTATTGCAAAGGTATTGTAATATTTTATTGCAAGTTTTCAAATAAAAACAGATAATTATAGTAGTTATATTCTTGTATATAGGAGCAGTATTATAGTAGTTATATTCTTGTATATAGGAGCAGTATTATAGTAGTTATATTCTTGTATATAGGGGGCAGTATTATAGTAGTTATATTCTTGTATATAGGGGGCAGTATTATAGTAGTTATATTCTTGTATATAGGGGGCAGTATTATAGTAGTTATATTCTTGTATATAGGGGGCGGTATTATAGTAGTTATATTCTTGTATATAGGTGCAGTATTATAGTAGTTATATTCTTGTATATAGGAGCAATATTATAGTAGGTATATTCTTGTATATAGGAGCAGTATTATAGTAGTTATATTCTTGTATATAGGAGCAGTATTATAGTACTTATATTCTTGTATATAGGGAGCAGTGTTATAGTAGTTATATTCTTGTATATAGGAGCAGTGTTATAGTAGTTATATTCTTGTATATAGGGGCAGTATTATAGTAGTTATATTCTTGTATATAGGGGCAGTATTATAGTAGTTATATTCTTGTATATAGGGGCAGTATTATAGTAGTTATATTCTTGTATATAGCGGCAGTATTATAGTAGTTATATTCTTGTATATAGGGGGCAGTATTATAGTAGTTATATTCTTGTATATAGGAGGCAGTATTATAGTAGTTATATTCTTGTATATAGGAGCAGTATTATAGTAGTTATATTCTTCTATATAGGGGCAGTATTATAGTAGTTATATTCTTGTATATAGGAGCAGTATTATAGTAGGTATATTCTTGTATATAGGAGCAGTATTATAGTAGTTATATTCTTGTATATAGGGGGCAGTATTATAGTAGTTATATTCTTGTATATAGGGGCATTATTATATTAGTTATATTCTTGTATATAGGGGGCAGTATTATAGTAGTTATATTCTTGTATATAGAGCCAGTATTATAGTAGTTATATTCTTGTATATAGAGGCAGTATTATAGTAGTTATATTCTTGTATATAGGGGGCAGTATTATAGTAGTTATATTCTTGTATATAGGGGGCAGTATTATAGTAGTTATATTCTTGTATATAGGGGGCAGTATTATAGTAGTTATATTCTTGTATATAGAGCCAGTATTATAGTAGTTATATTCTTGTATATAGGAGCAGTATTATAGTAGTTATATTCTTGTATATAGAGCCAGTATTATAGTAGTTATATTCTTGTATATAGGAGCAGTATTATAGTAGTTATATTCTTGTATATAGGGGCAGTATTATAGTAGTTATATTCTTGTATATAGGAGGCAGTATTATAGTAGTTATATTCTTGTATATAGGAGCAGTGTTATAGTAGTTATATTCTTGTATATAGGGGGCAGTATTATAGTAGTTATATTCTTGTATATAGGGGGTAGTATTATAGTAGTTATATTCTTGTCCATAGGAGAGGATAGACGTGTGCTTGTGAGCTCCCTGTTAGGACTATGCATGGCTTCTGACCCAGGTGGAGGGGAGGGGTCCTGGGCTGATGATCCTGGGAAAGCCCAGAGTCTGGAGTTTGGCCTGCAGCATGGAGATGGTGGAGGTGATGATCTGGAAATGGTGGCTGGTGAGTCAACTGAATCTCATGATGTTGGTGAATTGTGCACAAAAATGACAAAGAAAAATATCTTTAAAATGGAAATGCAAGTTCGCAAATTGAGAACTGAAATTAACCAAGAGACTGATCCAAATGCAAAGCTGATGAAATGTGAGTGTCTGGATGTTTGCACACGTGAGCTGGTTATATTGAAGGATAGATTGCAGAAAGAATCATGCACAGTACCCAAAACAAAGAACTGGGCAATTGAGAACAAAAGGGAGACCAGAGCCCAAACTGTGAAGAGAAAAAATATAATTGCAAAAAAAGACACTGACTATAAGACTGTGTATAATATTGTGGAGCAGGGAAATCCTGGAAGATATGAGTGTGCAGTGGCTGGAGGATCACATCTCTCATCATGTGTGGGGTCTGTGCAATCAGCCAACACAAATGCTGCTAAAGCTACAGAGAAATGTGTGCCAGCTGACGAGGGGTTAACTGCAGTAGACTCTATATGCAGTACTGATGAAGTGAATGCGAGTGGCACTCCTGGGAGTGAGCAAGAAAGTGCCGCATATACTGACATTGTAAGTGAGACCTCGCTCAGCGCGGTGATTGACAGTCTGATATCTGATGAACCAGCGGCACAGGTTGAGGCGGACATTGCAGACCCTGTTCTGGAGGTTCAGCCGCCCGCAGTGTCAGTGAATGGAGTGCAGGTTACACAGCGATCAGGAGCAGACACAGGAGGATCTGCAGTACAATCAGCTGAGAAGAGGTCCAGTCCTGACCCACCTGCTGACAGACCTCAGTACAGGAGACTGTTCTCCAGCGTCACAAGACTGACTAACCCCACACCTCAGAGGAGGAACGCGGTCAGAATGAGGTACTCAGGACCAGAGGAAAACCTCCCCTCCAGACTCCACATTGGGAAAGTTTTGTTGAAGGAGTTTATGAAGTTTAAAGCTTCTGAGGTGTTCGCTCTGATCCATGTTCCCTCCAGCAGGAATTATAACATCAGTTTCAAGCTGCAATATAGTCTAGACTTGTTCTGGAGTATTTATAATGATACAAAGGAGCATGCGATGTGGGAGCATCTACATGTCATCCAGCTGACTAAACCCCAGGTAGTCACCGCCACCGTCCTGTTCCAGTCTGAGGTGGTGGCTCTGGCAGATTTGCAGCACTGGTTGAGCAGATATTGTGATGTGAAGAGACTGCCAACAAAGATCTATGATGAGGAGGAGATCTGGAATGGAGGATATTCTGTCAAGATCCAGCTGGTTCAGGAGAATGGAGTGACCAGACATCTGCCGCACTCCTTCTACCTGGGCTTGGAGAGAGGCGTATGTTACTGCCCTGGTCAACCGCGACTGTGCCATAGATGTGGGGGCAGACACCTGGCATTCAACTGTTCCCGTATTAAGTGCTCACTATGTGGTCAGTTTGGGCATGTGAAGGACGATTCTACAGGACCTGTCATCTGTAACCTGTGCTTAGGACCTGGACATACATTCCGGGAGTGTCCGCATGCAGAACATAATAAAGAGGAGACCTTTAAAGAAGCCATGGAGGAAGAGCAGGAGGATGTCTCCATATGTGTAGATACAACCCCAGAACCTGGAAACCCCAACGATGATGAGAGCCAAAGTACCAGAGATCGTGCTCCAGAGACTAATGTCCCATCTGTGGATGCTGCACAAGTGTCACCAGCCACTGAAAATAGAGGTCATGCTAAAAGTAAAATATCCAGTCACTCTGTCACCAAAACATCTAAACATCTGCCCAACACCAGTAAGGAACCAGCTGATCCAGCCGCAACGACCAGTAAAAAACCAGCTGGGCCAGCCGCAGCGAACAGTAAGGAACCAGCTGATCCAGCCGCAGCGACCAGTAAAAAACCAGCTGGGCCAGCCGCAGCGACCAGTAAAAAAACAGCTGATCCAGCCGCAGCGACCAGTATCGATGAGGAGGGATTTCAGACGGTTAAAAGGAGAAGTAAAACAGATGATTCTTCTAGGAAAAAAATCACTGCTGCAAAGAAATCACCGGAGTCTCCAGTGCTGGCGATAACTGGGGGACGTTACTGTGCGCTGGGGGAAGATGACCAGGAAGAAGAAGCAGAGATGGAGCAAGTCTCCTCACACAACCCAGATGACGAACCTCAGGATGAAGACGCTGACCCCCCAATGTCCACCAAAAGATGGGGTGTAACGGGACATAGCAGTGAAAGAAGGAAAAAAAGTAGGAGAGACATGTAACCAGGATGAGGCTGAAAATCACCTCCATCAATGTGAACAGTGTGAAGAATAGGAGCAGGTGGCAGGCGATATTCCAGCGTCTGTCTGACAACAAAACCAATGTCCTCTTTATACAAGAGACTTATCTACAGAGTAATGTCCCTGCTGTGTCCCTGCAGTCACCACATCTAGTGGGACAGTGAAACTCTTTGCTCCTGTATGGAGACTTCTACCCCGAACTCCGTTTATATCATAGAGGTTCACTATATGTCATAAATGTGGTGACCGTGTACCCTCTGTGGTGTGCGCGATGCTGCCCGGTCACCAATAAAGAAGAACTCTCCTGTAATACTGTCTAGAATAATATCATGGAAAATAGTTGAAACAATCTATACTGGAGCAATATTCATATATTATGGTTTGTTTAATGATTGTGATGTTATTAAGAGACATACGTTTATTTTCTTTATCTGTTATGAGTGTATTGCAAAGGTATTGTAATATTTTATTGCAAGTTTTCAAATAAAAACAGATAATTATAGTAGTTATATTCTTGTATATAGGAGCAGTATTATAGTAGTTATATTCTTGTATATAGGAGCAGTATTATAGTAGTTATATTCTTGTATATAGGGGGCAGTATTATAGTAGTTATATTCTTGTATATAGGGGGCAGTATTATAGTAGTTATATTCTTGTATATAGGGGGCAGTATTATAGTAGTTATATTCTTGTATATAGGGGGCGGTATTATAGTAGTTATATTCTTGTATATAGGTGCAGTATTATAGTAGTTATATTCTTGTATATAGGAGCAATATTATAGTAGGTATATTCTTGTATATAGGAGCAGTATTATAGTAGTTATATTCTTGTATATAGGAGCAGTATTATAGTACTTATATTCTTGTATATAGGGAGCAGTGTTATAGTAGTTATATTCTTGTATATAGGAGCAGTATTATAGTAGTTATATTCTTGTATATAGGAGCAGTGTTATAGTAGTTATATTCTTGTATATAGGGGCAGTATTATAGTAGTTATATTCTTGTATATAGGGGCAGTATTATAGTAGTTATATTCTTGTATATAGGGGCAGTATTATAGTAGTTATATTCTTGTATATAGCGGCAGTATTATAGTAGTTATATTCTTGTATATAGGGGGCAGTATTATAGTAGTTATATTCTTGTATATAGGAGGCAGTATTATAGTAGTTATATTCTTGTATATAGGAGCAGTATTATAGTAGTTATATTCTTCTATATAGGGGCAGTATTATAGTAGTTATATTCTTGTATATAGGAGCAGTATTATAGTAGGTATATTCTTGTATATAGGAGCAGTATTATAGTAGTTATATTCTTGTATATAGGGGGCAGTATTATAGTAGTTATATTCTTGTATATAGGGGCATTATTATATTAGTTATATTCTTGTATATAGGGGGCAGTATTATAGTAGTTATATTCTTGTATATAGAGCCAGTATTATAGTAGTTATATTCTTGTATATAGAGGCAGTATTATAGTAGTTATATTCTTGTATATAGGGGGCAGTATTATAGTAGTTATATTCTTGTATATAGGGGGCAGTATTATAGTAGTTATATTCTTGTATATAGGGGGCAGTATTATAGTAGTTATATTCTTGTATATAGAGCCAGTATTATAGTAGTTATATTCTTGTATATAGGAGCAGTATTATAGTAGTTATATTCTTGTATATAGAGCCAGTATTATAGTAGTTATATTCTTGTATATAGGAGCAGTATTATAGTAGTTATATTCTTGTATATAGGGGCAGTATTATAGTAGTTATATTCTTGTATATAGGAGGCAGTATTATAGTAGTTATATTCTTGTATATAGGAGCAGTGTTATAGTAGTTATATTCTTGTATATAGGGGGCAGTATTATAGTAGTTATATTCTTGTATATAGGGGGTAGTATTATAGTAGTTATATTCTTGTCCATAGGAGAGGATAGACGTGTGCTTGTGAGCTCCCTGTTAGGACTATGCATGGCTTCTGACCCAGGTGGAGGGGAGGGGTCCTGGGCTGATGATCCTGGGAAAGCCCAGAGTCTGGAGTTTGGCCTGCAGCATGGAGATGGTGGAGGTGATGATCTGGAAATGGTGGCTGGTGAGTCAACTGAATCTCATGATGTTGGTGAATTGTGCACAAAAATGACAAAGAAAAATATCTTTAAAATGGAAATGCAAGTTCGCAAATTGAGAACTGAAATTAACCAAGAGACTGATCCAAATGCAAAGCTGATGAAATGTGAGTGTCTGGATGTTTGCACACGTGAGCTGGTTATATTGAAGGATAGATTGCAGAAAGAATCATGCACAGTACCCAAAACAAAGAACTGGGCAATTGAGAACAAAAGGGAGACCAGAGCCCAAACTGTGAAGAGAAAAAATATAATTGCAAAAAAAGACACTGACTATAAGGCCTCATTTACACGAGCGTGTGCGTTTTGCGCACGCAAAAAACGCTGCGTTTTGCGTGCGCAAAAGGCAATTGACAGCTCCGTGTGTCATCCGTGTATGATGCGTGGCTGCGTGATTTTCGCGCAGCCGCCATCATAGAGATGAGGTAGTCGACGGCCGTCACTGTCCAAGGTGCTGAAAGAGCTAACTGATCGGCAGTAACTCTTTCAGCACCCTCGACAGTGAATGCCGATCACAATCTACACCAACCTGTGAATAAAAAAAGACGTTCACACTTACCATGAACTGCCTGCTTCCTCCAGTCCGGTCTCCCGGCCGTTGCCTTGGTGACGCGTCCCTCTCTTGTCATCCGGCCCCACCTCCCAGGATGACGCGGCAGGCCATGAGACCGCTGCAGCCTGTGATTGGCTGCAGCCTGTGCTTGGCCTGTGATTGGCTGCAGCTGTCACTTGGCCTGAATTGTCATCCCGGGAGGTCGGACTGGAGGAAGAAGCCGGGAGTTATCGGTAAGTCAGAACTTCTTTTTTTTTTTACACGTATATGTATATTGTGATCGAAAGTCACTGTCCATGGTGCTGAAACAGTTTAAGTCTTTCAGCACCGTGGGCAGTGACTGTCTCCTGACGTCGCGTACCCGAACATTTTTTGCCGGGTTCGGTTAAAACGAGTTCGGCCGAACCCGGTGAAGTTCGGTGCGCTCATCTCTAATTTGACACTCCGTTTGGATGTTTGTAACCAGAAAAGCACGTGGTGCTTTTCTGTTTACATTCATCCTTTTGACAGCTCTTGCGTGATTTTCGCGCATGCAACGCAGGACCGTCAGTGTGGCATGCGTTGTTTTCACGCACCCATTGAAGTCAATGGGTGCGTGTTGCGTGAAAAACGCAAGAATATAGAACATGTCGTGAGTTTTACGCAACGCACTCACGCTGCGCAAAATTCACGCATCGTCTAAACAGCCCCATAGACTATTATAGGTGCGTACGACACGCGTGAAAAGCACGCGCGTCGCACGCGCGTATAATACGCTCGTGTAAATGAGGCCTAAGACTGTGTATAATATTGTGGAGCAGGGAAATCCTGGAAGATATGAGTGTGCAGTGGCTGGAGGATCACATCTCTCATCATGTGTGGGGTCTGTGCAATCAGCCAACACAAATGCTGCTAAAGCTACAGAGAAATGTGTGCCAGCTGACGAGGGGTTAACTGCAGTAGACTCTATATGCAGTACTGATGAAGTGAATGCGAATGGCACTCCTGGGAGTGAGCAAGAAAGTGCCGCATATACTGACATTGTAAGTGAGACCTCGCTCAGCGCGGTGATTGACAGTCTGATATCTGATGAACCAGCGGCACAGGTTGAGGCGGACATTGCAGACCCTGTTCTGGAGGTTCAGCCGCCCGCAGTGTCAGTGAATGGAGTGCAGGTTACACAGCGATCAGGAGCAGACACAGGAGGATCTGCAGTACAATCAGCTGAGAAGAGGTCCAGTCCTGACCCACCTGCTGACAGACCTCAGTACAGGAGACTGTTCTCCAGCGTCACAAGACTGACTAACCCCACACCTCAGAGGAGGAACGCGGTCAGAATGAGGTACTCAGGACCAGAGGAAAACCTCCCCTCCAGACTCCACATTGGGAAAGTTTTGTTGAAGGAGTTTATGAAGTTTAAAGCTTCTGAGGTGTTCGCTCTGATCCATGTTCCCTCCAGCAGGAATTATGACATCAGTTTCAAGCTGCAATATAGTCTAGACTTGTTCTGGAGTATTTATAATGATACAAAGGAGCATGCGATGTGGGAGCATCTACATGTCATCCAGCTGACTAAACCCCAGGTAGTCACTGCCACCGTCCTGTTCCAGTCTGAGGTGGTGGCTCTGGCAGATTTGCAGCACTGGTTGAGCAGATATTGTGATGTGAAGAGACTGCCAACAAAGATCTATAATGAGGAGGAGATCTGGAATGGAGGATATTCTGTCAAGATCCAGCTGGTTCAGGAGAATGGAGTGACCAGACATCTGCCGCACTCCTTCTACCTGGGCTTGGAGAGAGGCGTATGTTACTGCCCTGGTCAACCGCGACTGTGCCATAGATGTGGGGGCAGACACCTGGCATTCAACTGTTCCCGTATTAAGTGCTCACTATGTGGTCAGTTTGGGCATGTGAAGGACGATTCTACAGGACCTGTCATCTGTAACCTGTGCTTAGGACCTGGACATACATTCCGGGAGTGTCCGCATGCAGAACATAATAAAGAGGAGACCTTTAAAGAAGCCATGGAGGAAGAGCAGGAGGATGTCTCCATATGTGTAGATACAACCCCAGAACCTGGAAACCCCAACGATGATGAGAGCCAAAGTACCAGAGATCGTGCTCCAGGGACTAATGTCCCATCTGTGGATGCTGCACAAGTGTCACCAGCCACTGAAAATAGAGGTCATGCTAAAAGTAAAATATCCAGTCACTCTGTCACCAAAACATCTAAACATCTGCCCAACACCAGTAAGGAACCAGCTGATCCAGCCGCAACGACCAGTAAAAAACCAGCTGGGCCAGCCGCAGCGAACAGTAAGGAACCAGCTGATCCAGCCGCAGCGACCAGTAAAAAACCAGCTGGGCCAGCCGCAGCGACCAGTAAAAAACCAGCTGATCCAGCCGCAGCGACCAGTATCGATGAGGAGGGATTTCAGACGGTTAAAAGGAGAAGTAAAACAGATGATTCTTCTAGGAAAAAAATCACTGCTGCAAAGAAATCACCGGAGTCTCCAGTGCTGGCGATAACGGGGGGACGTTACTGTGCGCTGGGGGAAGATGACCAGGAAGAAGAAGCAGAGATGGAGCAAGTCTCCTCACACAACCCAGATGACGAACCTCAGGATGAAGACGCTGACCCCCCAATGTCCACCAAAAGATGGGGTGTAACGGGACATAGCAGTGAAAGAAGGAAAAAAAGTAGGAAAGACATGTAACCAGGATGAGGCTGAAAATCACCTCCATCAATGTGAACAGTGTGAAGAATAGGAGCAGGCGGCAGGCGATATTCCAGCGTCTGTCTGACAACAAAACCAATGTCCTCTTTATACAAGAGACTTATCTACAGAGTAATGTCCCTGCTGTGTCCCTGCAGTCACCACATCTAGTGGGACAGTGAAACTCTTTGCTCCTGTATGGAGACTTCTACCCCGAACTCCGTTTATATCATAGAGGTTCACTATATGTCATAAATGTGGTGACCGTGTACCCTCTGTGGTGTGCGCGATGCTGCCCGGTCACCAATAAAGAAGAACTCTCCTGTAATACTGTCTAGAATAATATCATGAAAAATAGTTCAAACAATCTATACTCGCGCAATATTCATATATTATGGTTTGTTTAATGATTGTGATGTTATTAAGAGACATATGTTTATTTTCTTTATCTGTTATGAGTGTATTGCAAAGGTATTGTAATATTTTGTTGCAAGTTTTCAAATAAAAAAAGATAATTATAGTAGTTATATTCTTGTATATAGGAGCAGTATTATAGTAGTTATATTCTTGTATATAGGAGCAGTATTATAGTAGTTATATTCTTGTATATAGGAGCAGTATTATAGTAGTTATATTCTTGTATATAGGAGCAGTATTATAGTAGTTATATTCTTGTATATAGGGGTAGTATTATAGTAGTTATATTCTTGTATATAGGGGCTGTATTATAGTAGTTATATTCTTGTATATAGGAGGCAGTATTATAGTAGTTATAGTCTTGTATATAGGGGGCTGTATTATAGTAGTTATATTCTTGTATATAGGAGCAGTATTATAGTAGTTATATTCTTGTATATAGGAGCAGTATTATAGTAGTTATATTCTTGCATATAGGGGGCAGTATTATAGTAGTTATATTCTTGTATATAGGGGGCAGTATTATAGTAGTTATATTCTTGTATATAGGGGGCGGTATTATAGTAGTTATATTCTTGTATATAGGGGCTGTATTATAGTAGTTATATTCTTGTATATAGGAGCAGTATTATAATAGTTATATTCTTGTATATAGGGGAAGTATTATAGTACTTATATTCCTGTATATAGGAGCAGTATTATAGTAGTTATATTCTTGTATATAGGGTGCAGTGTTATAGTAGTTATATTCTTGTATATAGGGAGCAGTATTATAGTAGTTATATTCTTGTATATAAGGAGCAGTATTATAGTAGTTATATTCTGTATATAGGAGGCAGTATTATAGTAGTTATATTCTTGTATATAGGGGGCAGTATTATGGTAGTTATATTCTTGTATATAGGGAGCAGTGTTATAGTAGTTATATTCTTGTATATAGGGAGCAGTATTATAGTAGTTATATTCTTGTATATAAGGAGCAGTATTATAGTAGTTATATTCTGTATATAGGAGGCAGTATTATAGTAGTTATATTCTTGTATATAGGAGCAGTATTATAGTAGATACATTCCTCTTATTAGGCGGTAATATAGATGAATATTTATGATCAATACTTACTGTAGGTGAAGATTTACATTCTATACATGAATTCCTGTTTATAGACAGTGCAATGAGTGTTTATTAGACACATGTAGTGTGGGGAGTAACACAATCTTACACAGAACTTCTTTGTATACAGGGTGCGGTTACATGACTGGACAGACAATACTTTTTCTTATCTCCTGGTGTTAGTTCACGAGATTGTTTCAATGTTTATTCTCCACGAAATCTTCAGTCATTTGTGTTTTCTTATTCGGGTGAATATATTTATCTTGGCTTTTAATGGTGTCTGTCAGCTTTAGCACAAGGATCATGGATTTATATTGGCAGCTTTCGGTGTTACGGGAGGATAATACAATATAGTATATGTAAACTCTTCTAATTATTTATGTGCCAGGGGTATGAGCCAGGGAAATCCTCACTTATTACACCCATCTCTCCATACTTACAACCTGTGTTGGGTCAGATCCTGTGACATGTCCTCCGGCCACTGGACCCTTCCTGTCCTAAACCTTGTTCTGCACGATCATAAATGATGAATACATTACTGAACATCATGGGTGGAGGCGCATTATATATACACTGCTGGTATTCACGTGTTACATGGGAGATGTTTCTCGCCCATCTCCTTCCATGTAATGTCTTTAAACTTTCTTCATGGACATGTATAGTACGCAGGACATTCTGGACCCAGAAGCAGCTGTGTAGAGCTGGAGAAGTTAGATAATGACTATTTGGGTAGAACCCTTGGTTCTTGTGTTCAGGTGTTGGGTCCATTGTCATCTGATCATCTTTTCACTTCACTTTATTCAAGTTCTTCAATTTCGATAGGATCTGCCGACAATCTAATGTCTATGTGGACCGGGTGTCTGGAAGCAACACTTCTCCCTCCATCTATTATATGCAGACTGGCCATGGGTGTCTAGCAGTAGCCCTTCTCCCTCCATCTATTCTATGTAGACTGGCCATGGGTGTGTTGAAGACACTCTTCTCTCTCCATCTATTCTATGTAGACTGTCCTTGGGTGTCTAGCAGTCGCTTTTCTCCCTCCATCTATTCTATGTAGACTGGACATGGGTTTCTTGCAGCCTCCCTTCTCCCTCAATCTATTCTATGCAGACTTGCCATGGGTGTCTAGCAGTCACCCTTCTACCTTCATCTATTCTATGTAGACTGGCCAAGGGTGTCTAGCAGCCACACTTCTCTCTCCATCTATTATATGTAGACTTGCCCTGGGTGACTAGCAGTCGCCCTTCTCCTACCATCTATTCCATATGGACTGGCAATGGGTACCTGGAAGCTACCATTCTCCCTCCATCTATTCTATGTAGACTGGCCACGGGTATCTATCAGTCGCCCTTCTCCCTCCATCTATTCTATGTAGACTGGCCTTGGGTATCTAGCAGTCACCATTCTCTCTCCATCTAGTCTATGTAGACTGGCTTTGGGTGTCTAGCAGTTGCCCATCTCCCTCCATCTATTCTATGTAGACTGGCCATGGGTGTCTAGCAGTGACCATTCTCTCTCCATCTAGTCTATGTAGACTGGCTTTGGGTGTCTAGCAGTTGCCCATCTCCCTCCATCTATTCTATGTAGACTGGCCTTGGGTGTCTAGCAGTCACCCTTCTCCCTCCATCTATTCTATGTAGACTGGCCATGGGTATCTAGCAGAGGCCCTTCTCCCTCCATCTATTCTATGTAGACTGGCCGTGGGTGTCTAGCAGCCACACTTCTCCCAGCTGTCCTTCTCCCTTGATCTATTTTATGTGGATTGACCATTGGTGTCTAGCTGCATTAATCTATTCAATATGGACTGTCCATTGGTGCCTGGAAAACCAACCTTCCCCCTCCATCTACTTAATGTGGACTGGCCATGGTTGTCTGGTGGCCGCCCTTCGCCCTCCAGCTGTTTAAAAAACATGTATACTTGGGGAAGCTGATCGTCGAATTCTGGACTTCCCCCACCATTTTTTGCATCAATCACTAACTGCAAAGTCAAAGATTTACAAGATGTCTTCACATAACACATACGGAGTTACCACCACCAAGGATTACATCACATGTGTCAGGTCTAAGCGCATCGTACAGTTAAACATAACACCCCGGAATCTAGGACACCGGCTCATTGGACCATGTCAATAGGAAGAGTCCTCTTTCTTCAGAAGGCCGGTTTAAATCATCTGACACTTTGAAGTCTGCACTTTGCTCCATCTTTCTACTAATTGCTCCTCACTCACACCATGGACAACCAGAGCTCTGTAATAAAGACAAGGCTCAAACTCTAATCCGAAAACGCGAAATCGGTCATCGTGTCTAAATGATAAATTGGCTGCCAAGGCTAAGAATCCAAAATAGACATCATCCAATGGGAAAACAGGTATCTTCTGGGACACAGCATACAGCAACTTGGCTGAGGGTCCACTGAACAAAAACCCTCCACCTGATAGGAACTTGGGGTAGATGTTTCCTGGGAAAATAAATTTTGACACTCGATATTTGTCAGAGCGCATGACGAATGAGTGAGTCTGTAAACATCCATGTAGAACTTGAGGGTTGGAGGCGAATGTCTTTATGTAGTGAACCAAGGCGTTCGGACTGACAAACTCATCATCATCACCTGTAATTATACCAGAAATATATATAAAAACACAGCAGATTTTCTGCCACTCAAGGCCATATTCACACGTGCAAGATTTGCTATAGGAATATTTTTTAAAGACTGCGCACCAGTGAGGCTCACCCGTGGCTTTTCCCCGCCGGTGAGGCTCACCCGTGGCTTTTCCCCGCCGGTGAGGCTCACCCGTGGCTTTTCCCCGCCGGTGAGGCTCACCCGTGGCTTTTCCACCAGTGATGCTCATCCGTGGCTTTTCCGTGCACAATTCCACATTGTTGTTTTTTTGCTGCATGTGAATGGTGTATTCTGTACCCCATTCACATGCAAATCCTGAACATGTCCACAAAGCCTAACAGTCAGTCATAGAGGTCTGAATTGCGTCCCTGCCATAGTGAACTGATAACAGGGCTTAAAGGAACAGTGTCACGAAAAAAAAAATTTTTCGATCAATTTGATTTTAGTGTTTTATTAAAACATTTTTGATTTATTTGTGTGTTTGTGTTTTACTTTTTTTTATTTTTTTTAACTTTTTCTTCCCTATGGGGGCTGCCATTTTTTTTCCATCTCTGTATGTGTCGATTAACGACACATAAAGACATGGAATACGGCACATACAACCCCATAGTGAATGCGAATGGGGCCTGTTCCATCCACTATGCTGTACGCCGTCTGTGTGGGAACGGCGCATGCGCCGCTCCCACACAGTCCAAGTTGAACTGTGCGACGTCCGGCGCCATTTTCTTGTGGACCGGAAGTTGCGGCCGGGCAGTAAGATTACTACTTCCGGTCGCGGCTTCCGGACTTGTGCACTTGGAGCGGCGGTAGCAGACGGAGCGGACGGACCGGAGGGAGCGGCGGCGGCAGGAGCAGGTAAGTGATTTCTATGTATGTTCGTGTTTCAGTGTGTTTACTACTGTATGTAAACCTACTACACTGTGTGTTAGCTCAAAAAATGGCGACACACAGTGTAGGAGGTTAGACCGTTCAAACCCCTCCTTTCTCCTGGCACTAGCCAGGATAAAGGAGGGGGGGATTCTGAGAGCTCACTAGAGCGAGTGAGTTTTCTCAAATTTTGCAGCATAAAGCAATGTGGTTGCTTTACCACATGCAATGCTGCCATTTTGGGAATTGCTCCATCTAGTGACCAGCGCTGGGAAATATTATAAATTAGAATCTAATTTATAATATTTCCTGACTCGTGAAAAAAAAATAAAAAAATGTGAACAATGTTTAATCATTTATACACTAACTGTTTAACTAAAGAAAAAAAAAATATTTTCTAGCGACACATTCCCTTTAATACAATAATACCTGACACACTTATCCGATCCAAACTTCCATGATGCTTTGCTTCACTACGTCTTCCTGTGCTAGACATTGACTATGAGATCGCTCACAGACTATCCATGAGGAAGGGGATAGTCCACCTTGAGCTGGCGCTTCAGCTCTACTTGCCTCTACGGAACATATTTTCTCAAACCACAGGGGAAAGGTCATAAGATAACGGGGTGTCTGCTTTACAAAACCTATTATCACATTCCCTGTTAGAAAAGTCTGTGTAAAGAGAAAGGACAACGCTCATGTATTAGCCAGGGAGGAAAATAGCTACAAAGAGCACCTCTCCCTCTGGAGGACACAGTAATACTTCATTTCCCCTGTGGAGGCACTGCAGGAAAACTAAACACTTATTGCCAGGTTCCCCCACAGATTATGGCTGATCACTGGTGGTCCGAACATCTGGAAGACCTGTGATAACCCTACAGTGCTCCAATCACGGTTTGGTCTGAATGTTGATGGTTTCCATCACCTCTAATTTAATAAACCCTTTGATGGTGTAGAGAAGCAAGTCGTACAGATAAGGCCGGCTTCACAGTTGTCATACAGACGCATTTTAGCTTCCATACTGTAGCCCTAACACCCAGACCCCCCTATGGTCCTATAGAACTGATATTAGAACAATATAGAACCCTATGTAGAGATACATTTTCTTCAGTAGATGGTGAGTGTCTGGAATTTAGACCATAAATGAACACTAAAATGTTACAAACTTGTGAACACGACCTTAAACTTGGTTTGATAACCCCCAGACGTGCCACCAACCTTTGAATATGAAAGCAACTTGGGGTAATTGGTGGAATATCCATTCTAAAAAGCATCTTTCTTTGAGAGATAAGTTGTAATGTTCCTCAGTAAAGTCCCACTGTAGAACATCTCCAAATTCCTGGCTCTCTGTCTTCGCAATCTCCATTTGTCCAGATACGTCTGTTTGACCCAACAGAAATATTGGCCTCAACGTGTAACCATCAAGCTGCTGTTCTTGTGCCCAAGTTCTTCTGAGAGCCTCCCTCCTGGATCCTGATCCGGGGTGAGATTTAATGGCCAAAACGATCAGGGAATTTGAGGTCTCCTCATGTCTCTTAGGGTGGAGAATCAGCGAGCATTGATAATTCTGTAGATGAGGGAGCTCTTCTTGGAATGTGGAGAGGTTCAGGTGGTAGACATGGACGCCGTCATTCAGGGTCACCGATGCCCTTGATAGAGGTAAGACGTAGGAAGTAGGACCAGGGTGGACCCTTTGCTCCTTAGGTGATAAGTAACTGAATAGTTGTCTTCTATTGGTCTCACCATTCAATAGATATATTCCAGCAAGGATCATCAAGGGGAGAATCAGGAGGCCAAAAGAAAAAAAAAGAAGCTTCCACCTCATGGTCACCTGTGAAGACACAAAAACATCTCCTCAACTCACGAGTCGCTAGATAATCAGAGCCAATTCCTCATATCTAAACGTGCCACTGTGACAACTTCAAGGATATTTCCACCAAAAACCTAAAAGAACGTTCTTGGATGGAGTTGGGTCTCTCAGTGAGAAGTGAATTATTGGTCAAAGAACCAGGACTTGTAGACGGAGACGACGAGACAGCACGATAGGACAGTCACGGGCTCACACTATTGATTGGTGGGACATCTGAACACCCGAAGACTGTGAGGAAAGAAACATGGAAGGTGATGTTCATCACAGAGATGTATGGTGTGCCCCTTTGTTCTGCCTAGGAGGTTGGACCACCCCCCCCCCCCCCAATGGCCTATCTTAAGGAAAACTTCCCAAAAAAAAAAACCTTTGCAGGCCCCTATAAAGGTCGAGACTATGTTCCTCCACCATTCCTAAAACATTATGTAGGTTTTTTTTTTTTTACAAGGAAATGTCACCATAATAGTCCCACGGTTGGTGCCCTATTGCCCTGTGCCCTATTAATCACCCTGTAACCCTTTGTTGTCTTTGTCTGGCTGTCATGTTTTACATCGCTCCTACTTTTCTCACTAAGGATAAATAAACACTGAGGTTATCACCAGTCCTTGGAATTTACAGTCCAACCTCCCGGGAAAGGAAGTGTCCAAAGGTGAATCGAAAAGATTTGTTCAAATATTATTCACTCTGCCGCTGCTGTATTACGCTGCCGCTATTACGCTGCGTGTGAACCCGACCTCCGACCTTCACAGACATACCCCCCCCCCCCCACAATGATGGGAGTCGCTCCCGCTGCTTGCTGCGTCTCGTGTTACGTTTCTTAGACTTTGTTTTTTCCTTTTTTTTTCTTTTTTCTCGCAGGTGTGAAGATTATTCTCCATCCACAAGCACAAAACTCTACTACAGACTGGGTGACGCCGATCCTCTACTGACCCCTACTGACAGCAGTATGAAATTACACATCTACACCCGCTCCGCAACTACAACCATAATATCTACAATGTACAGGGACTCCACCCTCCATCTAAGTGTTAGATCGCTGATCTCAGGTCACGTCACAGGGGTGAATTACACTACTGAGATTATTAATTTACCACCTAAATCTCCCCCCACCTCCTCTAGATGACAGGATTATGCTAAATTACTCACGTAGGTTTCCAACACCCCAATAATTGATACCCCAGTATGCTAACCCCCCCCCCCCCTGTACTTATCTGGGCAATAGGGGGCGACGTCTCTGTATTCCCTTAACACCAGTTACAATAACACAGGTTATCTAAATGGAACATAAAATACAGGTAACGTTCTTCACCTTCGGCAGATTAAGTTCTAGACTACGAGGAAGAGATTTATTAATATTTCACATTTAAAACACAATAGTGCGGCGCAATGCAAAAAATAATTGTCAGATTAAAAGATGAAAAAATATACATACAGTTATAAAAGAAACAGAACAAAACCTGACTGATGTACAGCAGGGATATCCTGGATGTGGGGACAGCTGAAAATATGGGCAGTCACTCCCACCGAGATATGGATCCCCAACGACTGACACTGACCCTCACTTCTCCTAGCATTTTAAACCCAATTTTTCCCTCTAGTACACTGGCTGGTGATGTCACTGAGAGACTGGTGATGAAACTGAGAGGCTGTTGACATCACTGGGAGGCTGGTGATGTCACTGAGAGGCCGGTGATGTCACTGAGAGGCTGGTGATGTCACTGAGGGGCTGGAGATGTCACTGAGAGTGACTGTAAAGAGAGTCCACCCTCTCTCTAAGTGTTATATACATTATAGAGAGGTATTATTACATTATAGAAGGGTAACATTACATTATAGAGGAGGTGATATTACATTATAGAGGAGGAGATTATAGAGGAGGTGATATTACATTATAGAGGGGTGATATTACATTATAGAGGAGGTGATATTACATTATAGAGGAGGTGATATTACATTATAGAGGAGGTGATATTACATTATAGAGGAGGTGATATTACATTATAGAGGAGGTGATATTACATTATAGAGGGGTGATATTACATTATAGAGGAGGTGATATTACATTATAGAGGGGTGATATTACATTATAGAGGAGGTGATATTACATTATAGAGGGGGTGATATTACATTATAGAGGGGGTGATATTACATTATAGAGGAGGCGATATTACATTATAGAGGAGGTGATATTACATTATAGAGGGGGTGATATTACATTATAGAGGAGGCGATATTACATTATAGAGGAGGCGATATTACATTATAGAGGAGGTGACATTACATTATAGAGGGGGTGATATTACATTATAGAGGAGGTGATATTACATTATAGAGGAGGTGATATTACATTATAGAGGAGGCGATCTTACATTATAGAGGAGGTGATATTACATTATAGAGGAGGTGATATTACATTATAGAGGAGGTGATATTACATTATAGAGGAGGTGATATTACATTATAGAGGAGGTGATATTACATTATAGAGGAGGTGATATTACATTATAGAGGAGGTGATATTACATTATAGAGGAGGTGATATTACATTATAGAGGAGGTGATATTACATTATAGAGGGGGTGATATTACATTATAGAGGGGTGATATTACATTATAGAGGGGTGATATTACATTATAGAGGAGGTGATATTACATTATAGAGGGGGTGATATTACATTATAGAGGAGGTGATATTACATTATAGAGGAGGTGATGTTACATTATAGAGGAGGTGATGTTACATTATAGAGGGGGTGATATTACATTATAGAGGGGGTGATATTACATTATAGAGGAGGTGATATTATAGAGGAGGTGATATTACATTATAGAGGAGGTGATATTACATTATAGAGGAGGTGATATTACATTATAGAGGAGGTGATATTACATTATAGAGGGGGTGATATTACATTATAGAGGAGGTGATGTTACATTATAGAGGGGTGATATTACATTATAGAGGGGGTGATATTACATTATAGAGGAGGTGATATTACATTATAGAGGAGGTGATATTACATTATAGAGGAGGTGATATTACATTATAGAGGGGGTGATATTACATTATAGAGGAGGTGATATTACATTATAGAGGAGGTGATGTTACATTATAGAGGAGGTGATATTACATTATAGAGGAGGTGATATTACATTATAGAGGGGGTGATATTACATTATAGAGGGGGTGATATTACATTATAGAGGAGGTGATATTACATTATAGAGGGGGTGATATTACATTATAGAGGGGGTGATATTACATTATAGAGGGGGTGATATTACATTATAGAGGAGGTGATATTACATTATAGAGGAGGTGATATTACATTATAGAGGGGGTGATATTACATTATAGAGGGGGTGATATTACATTATAGAGGAGGAGATATTACATTATAGAGGGGGTGATATTACATTATAGAGGGGGTGATATTACATTATAGAGGAGGTGATATTACATTATAGAGGAGGTGATATTACATTATAGAGGAGGAGATATTACATTATAGAGGAGGTGATATTACATTATAGAGGAGGTGATATTACATTATAGAGGGGGTGATATTACATTATAGAGGGGGTGATATTACATTATAGAGGAGGTGATATTATAGAGGAGGTGATATTACATTATAGAGGAGGTGATATTACATTATAGAGGAGGTGATATTACATTATAGAGGAGGTGATATTACATTATAGAGGGGGTGATATTACATTATAGAGGAGGGGATATTACATTATAGAGGAGGTGATATTACATTATAGAGGAGGTGATATTACATTATAGAGGGGGTGATATTACATTATAGAGGAGCGATATTACATTATAGAGGAGGTGATATTACATTATAGAGGAGGTGATATTACATTATAGAGGAGGTGATATTACATTATAGAGGGGGTGATATTACATTATAGAGGGGGTGATATTACATTATAGAGGAGGTGATATTACATTATAGAGGAGGAGATATTACATTATAGAGGAGGTGATATTACATTATAGAGGAGGTGATATTACATTATAGAGGGGGTGATATTACATTATAGAGGGGGTGATATTACATTATAGAGGAGGTGATATTATAGAGGAGGTGATATTACATTATAGAGGAGGTGATATTACATTATAGAGGAGGAGATATTACATTATAGAGGAGGTGATATTACATTATAGAGGAGGTGATATTACATTATAGAGGGGGTGATATTACATTATAGAGGAGGGGATATTACATTATAGAGGAGGTGATATTACATTATAGAGGAGGTGATATTACATTATAGAGGGGGTGATATTACATTATAGAGGAGCGATATTACATTATAGAGGAGGTGATATTACATTATAGAGGAGGTGATATTACATTATAGAGGAGGTGATATTACATTATAGAGGGGGTGATATTACATTATAGAGGGGGTGATATTACATTATAGAGGGGGTGATATTACATTATAGAGGAGGTGATATTACATTATAGAGGGGGTGATATTACATTATAGAGGGGGTGATATTACATTATAGAGGGGGTGATATTACATTATAGAGGAGGTGATATTACATTATAGAGGAGGTGATATTACATTATAGAGGGGGTGATATTACATTATAGAGGGGGTGATATTACATTATAGAGGAGGTGATATTACATTATAGAGGGGGTGATATTACATTATAGAGGAGGTGATATTACATTATAGAGGGGGTGATATTACATTATAGAGGAGGTGATATTACATTATAGAGGAGGTGATATTACATTATAGAGGAGGTGATATTACATTATAGAGGAGGTGATATTACATTATAGAGGAGGTGATTATAGAGGAGGTGATATTACATTATAGAGGAGGTGATTATAGAGGAGGTGATATTACATTATAGAGGAGGTGATTATAGAGGAGGTGATATTACATTATAGAGGAGGTGATATTACATTATAGAGGAGGTGATGTTACATTAAAGAGGAGGTGATATTACATTATAGAGGAGGTGATATTACATTATAGAGGGGGTGATATTACATTATAGAGGAGGTGATATTACATTATAGAGGAGGTGATATTACATTATAGAGGGGGTGATATTACATTATAGAGGAGGTGATATTACATTATAGAGGAGGAGATTATAGAGGAGGTGATATTACATTATAGAGGGGTGATATTACATTATAGAGGAGGTGATATTACATTATAGAGGAGGTGATATTACATTATAGAGGAGGTGATATTACATTATAGAGGGGGTGATATTACATTATAGAGGAGGGGATATTACATTATAGAGGAGGTGATATTACATTATAGAGGAGGCGATATTACATTATAGAGGAGGCGATATTACATTATAGTGGAGGCGATATTACATTATAGAGGAGGTGATGTTACATTATAGAGGAGGTGATGTTACATTATAGAGGAGGTGATATTACATTATAGAGGAGGTGATATTACATTATAGAGGGGGTGATATTACATTATAGAGGAGGTGATATTACATTATAGAGGAGGTGATATTACATTATAGAGGAGGTGATATTACATTATAGAGGGGGTGATATTACATTATAGAGGAGGTGATATTACATTATAGAGGGGGTGATATTACATTATAGAGGAGGTGATATTACATTATAGAGGAGGTGATTATAGAGGAGGTGATATTACATTATAGAGGAGGTGATTATAGAGGAGGTGATATTACATTATAGAGGAGGTGATATTACATTATAGAGGAGGTGATGTTACATTATAGAGGAGGTGATGTTACATTATAGAGGAGGTGATATTACATTATAGAGGAGGTGATATTACATTATAGAGGAGGTGATATTACATTATAGAGGAGGTGATATTACATTATAGAGGAGGTGATATTACATTATAGAGGAGGTGATATTACATTATAGAGAAGGTAATATTATATTATAGAGGAGGTGATATTACATTATAGAGGAGGTGATATTACATTATAGAGGAGGTGATATTACATTATAGAGGGGGTGATATTACATTATAGAGGAGGTGATATTACATTATAGAGGAGGTGATATTACATTATAGAGGAGGTGATAATAGAGGAGGTGATATTACATTATAGAGGAGGTGATATTACATTATAGAGGAGGTGATGTTACATTATAGAGGAGGTGATGTTACATTATAGAGGAGGTGATATTACATTATAGAGGAGGTGATATTACATTATAGAGGGGGTGATATTACATTATAGAGGAGGTGATATTACATTATAGAGGAGGTGATATTACATTATAGAGGGGGTGATATTACATTATAGAGGAGGTGATATTACATTATAGAGGAGGAGATTATAGAGGAGGTGATATTACATTATAGAGGGGTGATATTACATTATAGAGGAGGTGATATTACATTATAGAGGAGGTGATATTACATTATAGAGGAGGTGATATTACATTATAGAGGGGGTGATATTACATTATAGAGGAGGGGATATTACATTATAGAGGAGGTGATATTACATTATAGAGGAGGCGATATTACATTATAGAGGAGGCGATATTACATTATAGTGGAGGCGATATTACATTATAGAGGAGGTGATGTTACATTATAGAGGAGGTGATGTTACATTATAGAGGAGGTGATATTACATTATAGAGGAGGTGATATTACATTATAGAGGGGGTGATATTACATTATAGAGGAGGTGATATTACATTATAGAGGAGGTGATATTACATTATAGAGGAGGTGATATTACATTATAGAGGGGGTGATATTACATTATAGAGGAGGTGATATTACATTATAGAGGGGGTGATATTACATTATAGAGGAGGTGATATTACATTATAGAGGAGGTGATTATAGAGGAGGTGATATTACATTATAGAGGAGGTGATTATAGAGGAGGTGATATTACATTATAGAGGAGGTGATATTACATTATAGAGGAGGTGATGTTACATTATAGAGGAGGTGATGTTACATTATAGAGGAGGTGATATTACATTATAGAGGAGGTGATATTACATTATAGAGGAGGTGATATTACATTATAGAGGAGGTGATATTACATTATAGAGGAGGTGATATTACATTATAGAGGAGGTGATATTACATTATAGAGAAGGTAATATTATATTATAGAGGAGGTGATATTACATTATAGAGGAGGTGATATTACATTATAGAGGAGGTGATATTACATTATAGAGGGGGTGATATTACATTATAGAGGAGGTGATATTACATTATAGAGGAGGTGATATTACATTATAGAGGAGGTGATAATAGAGGAGGTGATATTACATTATAGAGGAGGTGATATTACATTATAGAGGAGGTGATGTTACATTATAGAGGAGGTGATGTTACATTATAGAGGAGGTGATATTACATTATAGAGGAGGTGATATTACATTATAGAGGGGGTGATATTACATTATAGAGGAGGTGATATTACATTATAGAGGAGGTGATATTACATTATAGAGGAGGTGATATTACATTATAGAGGAGGTGATATTACATTATAGAGGGGGTGATATTACATTATAGAGGGGGTGATATTACATTATAGAGGAGGCGATATTACATTATAGAGGAGGTGATATTACATTATAGAGGTGATATTACATTATAGAGGAGTGATATTACATTATAGAGGGGGTGATATTACATTATAGAGAAGGTAATATTATATTATAGAGGAGGTGATATTACATTATAGAGGAGGTGATATTACATTATAGAGGAGGTGATATTACATTATAGAGGAGGTGATATTATAGAGGAGGTGATATTACATTATAGAGGAGGTGATATTACATTATAGAGGAGGTGATATTACATTATAGAGGAGGTGATATTACATTATAGAGGAGGTGATATTACATTATAGAGGAGGTGATATTACATTATAGAGGAGGTGATATTACATTATAGAGGGGTGATATTACATTATAGAGGGGGTGATATTACATTATAGAGGAGGTGATATTACATTATAGTGGAGGTGATATTACATTATAGAGGAGGTGATATTACATTATAGAGGAGGTGATATTACATTATAGAGGAGGTGATATTACATTATAGAGGGGGTGATATTACATTATAGAGGGGGTGATATTACATTATAGAGGAGGTGATATTACATTATAGAGGAGGTGATATTACATTATAGAGGAGGTGATATTACATTATAGAGGAGGTGATATTACATTATAGAGGAGGTGATATTATAGAGGAGGTGACATTACATTATAGAGGAGGTGATATTACATTATAGAGGGGGTGATATTACATTATAGAGGAGGTGATATTACATTATAGAGGAGGTGATATTACATTATAGAGGAGGTGATATTACATTATAGAGGAGGTGATATTACATTATAGAGGAGGAGATATTACATTATAGAGGAGGTGATATTACATTATAGAGGAGGTGATATTACATTATAGAGGGGGTGATATTACATTATAGAGGGGGTGATATTACATTATAGAGGAGGTGATATTACATTATAGAGGAGGTGATATTACATTATAGAGGAGGAGATATTACATTATAGAGGAGGTGATATTACATTATAGAGGAGGTGATATTACATTATAGAGGGGGTGATATTACATTATAGAGGGGGTGATATTACATTATAGAGGAGGTGATATTATAGAGGAGGTGATATTACATTATAGAGGAGGTGATATTACATTATAGAGGAGGTGATATTACATTATAGAGGAGGTGATATTACATTATAGAGGGGGTGATATTACATTATAGAGGAGGGGATATTACATTATAGAGGAGGTGATATTACATTATAGAGGAGGTGATATTACATTATAGAGGGGGTGATATTACATTATAGAGGAGCGATATTACATTATAGAGGAGGTGATATTACATTATAGAGGAGGTGATATTACATTATAGAGGAGGTGATATTACATTATAGAGGAGGTGATATTACATTATAGAGGAGGTGATATTACATTATAGAGGAGGTGATATTACATTATAGAGGAGGTGATATTACATTATAGAGGAGGTGATATTACATTATAGAGGAGGTGATTATAGAGGAGGTGATATTACATTATAGAGGAGGTGATATTACATTATAGAGGAGTGATATTACATTATAGAGGAGGTGATATTACATTATAGAGGGGGCGATATTACATTATAGAGGGGGCGATATTACATTATAGAGGAGGTGATATTACATTATAGAGGAGGTGATATTACATTATAGAGGAGGTGATATTACATTATAGAGGAGGTGATATTACATTATAGAGGAGGTGATATTACATTATAGAGGGGGTGATATTACATTATAGAGGAGGTGATATTACATTATAGAGGGGGTGATATTACATTATAGAGGAGGTGATATTACATTATAGAGGAGGGGATATTACATTATAGAGGAGGTGATATTACATTATAGAGGAGGTGATATTACATTATAGAGGAGGTGATATTACATTATAAAGGAGGTGATGTTACATTAAAGAGGAGGTGATATTACATTATAGAGGAGGTGATATTACATTATAGAGGAGGTGATATTACATTATAGAGGAGGTGATATTACATTATAGAGGGGGTGATATTACATTATAGAGGAGGTGATATTACATTATAGAGGGGGTGATATTACATTATAGAGGAGGTGATATTACATTATAGAGGGGTGATATTACATTATAGAGGAGGTGATATTACATTATAGAGGAGGTGATATTACATTATAGAGGAGGTGATATTACATTATAGAGGAGGTGATATTACATTATAGAGGGGGTGATATTACATTATAGAGGGGGTGATATTACATTATAGAGGAGGTGATATTACATTATAGAGGAGGTGATATTACATTATAGAGGAGGTGATATTACATTATAGAGGAGGTGATATTACATTATAGAGGAGGTGATATTACATTATAGAGGGGGTGATATTACATTATAGAGGGGGTGATATTACATTATAGAGGGGGTGATATTACATTATAGAGGAGGTGATATTACATTATAGAGGAGGTGATATTACATTATAGAGGAGGTGATATTACATTATAGAGGAGGTGATATTACATTATAGAGGGGGTGATATTACATTATAGAGGAGGTGATATTACATTATAGAGGAGGAGATTATAGAGGAGGTGATATTACATTATAGAGGGGTGATATTACATTATAGAGGAGGTGATATTACATTATAGAGGAGGTGATATTACATTATAGAGGAGGTGATATTACATTATAGAGGGGGTGATATTACATTATAGAGGAGGGGATATTACATTATAGAGGAGGTGATATTACATTATAGAGGAGGCGATATTACATTATAGAGGAGGCGATATTACATTATAGTGGAGGTGATATTACATTATAGAGGAGGTGATATTACATTATAGAGGAGGTGATATTACATTATAGAGGAGGAGATGTTACATTATAGAGGAGGTGATATTATAGAGGAGGTGATATTACATTATAGAGGGGGTGATATTACATTATAGAGGAGGTGATATTACATTATAGAGGAGGTGATGTTACATTATAGAGGAGGTGATGTTACATTATAGAGGAGGTGATGTTACATTATAGAGGAGGTGATATTACATTATAGAGGAGGTGATATTACATTATAGAGGAGGTGATATTAAATTTTAGAGGGGGTGATATTACATTATAGAGGGGGTGATATTACATTATAGAGGGGGTGATATTACATTATAGAGGGGGTGATATTACATTATAGAGGAGGTGATATTACATTATAGAGGAGGTGATATTACATTATAGAGGAGGTGATATTAAATTTTAGAGGGGGTGATATTACATTATAGAGGGGGTGATATTACATTATAGAGGGGGTGATATTACATTATAGAGGGGGTGATATTACATTATAGAGGAGGTGATATTACATTATAGAGGAGGTGATATTACATTATAGAGGAGGTGATATTACATTATAGAGGAGGTGATATTACATTATAGAGGGGGTGATATTACATTATAGAGGGGGTGATATTACATTATAGAGGAGGTGATATTACATTATAGAGGAGGTGATATTACATTATAGAGGAGGTGATATTACATTATAGAGGAGGTGATATTACATTATAGAGGAGGTGATATTACATTATACAGGAGGTGATATTACATTATAGAGGAGGTGATATTACATTATAGAGGAGGTGATATTACATTATAGAAGAGGTGATATTACATTATAGAGGAGGGGATATTACATTATAGAGGAGGGGATATTACATTATAGAGGGGGTGATATTACATTATAGAGGAGGTGATATTACATTATAGAGGAGGTGATATTACATTATAGAGGAGGTGATATTACATTATAGAGGGGGTGATATTACATTATAGAGGAGGTGATATTACATTATAGAGGAGGTGATTATAGAGGAGGTGATATTACATTATAGAGGAGGTGATATTACATTATAGAGGAGGTGATGTTACATTATAGAGGAGGTGATGTTACATTATAGAGGAGGTGATATTATATTATAGAGGAGGTGATATTACATTATAGAGGAGGTGATATTACATTATAGAGGAGGTGATATTACATTATAGAGGAGGTGATATTACATTATAGAGGAGGTGATATTACATTATAGAGGAGGTGATATTACATTATAGAGGAGGTGATATTACATTATAGAGAAGGTAATATTATATTATAGAGGAGGTGATATTACATTATAGAGGAGGTGATATTACATTATAGAGGAGGTGATATTACATTATAGAGGGGGTGATATTACATTATAGAGGAGGTGATATTACATTATAGAGGAGGTGATATTACATTATAGAGGAGGTGATATTACATTATAGAGGAGGTGATTATAGAGGAGGTGATGTTACATTATAGAGGAGGTGATATTACATTATAGAGGAGGTGATATTACATTATAGAGGAGGTGATATTACATTATAGAGGGGGTGATATTACATTATAGAGGAGGTGATATTACATTATAGAGGGGGTGATATTACATTATAGAGGAGGTGATATTACATTATAGAGGGGGTGATATTACATTATAGAGGAGGTGATATTACATTATAGAGGAGGTGATATTACATTATAGAGGAGGTGATATTACATTATAGAGGAGGTGATATTACATTATAGAGGAGGTGATATTACACTATAGAGGAGGTGATATTACATTATAGAGGAGGTGATATTACATTATAGAGGGGCGATATTACATTATAGAGGAGCGATATTACATTATAGAGGAGGTGATATTACATTATAGAGGAGGTGATATTACATTATAGAGGAGGTGATATTACATTATAGAGGAGGTGATATTACATTATAGAGGAGGTGATATTACATTTTTAGAGGAGGTGATATTACATTATAGAGGAGGTGATATTACACTATAGAGGAGGTGATATTACATTATAGAGGAGGTGATATTACATTATAGAGGAGGTGATATTACATTATAGAGGAGGTGATATTACATTATAGAGGAGGTGATATTACATTATAGAGGAGGTGATATTACATTATAGAGGAGGTGATATTACATTATAGAGGAGGTGATATTACATTATAGAGGAGGTGATATTACATTATAGAGGGGGTGATATTACATTATAGAGGGGGTGATATTACATTATAGAGGAGGTTATATTACATTATAGAGGAGGTTATATTACATTATAGAGGAGGCTATATTACATTATAGAGGGGGTGATATTACATTATAGAGGAGGTGATATTACATTATAGAGGAGGTGATATTACATTATAGAGGAGGTGATATTACATTATAGAGGAGGTGATATTACATTATAGAGGAGGTGATATTACATTATAGAGGGGGCGATATTACATTATAGAGGAGGCGATGTTACATTATAGAGGAGGCGATGTTACATTATAGAGGAGGCGATATTACATTATAGAGGAGGCGATGTTACATTATAGAGGAGGCGATATTACATTATAGAGGGGGCGATGTTACATTATAGAGGGGGTGATATTACATTATAGAGGAGGTGATATTACATTATAGAGGAGGTGATATTACATTATAGAGGAGGTGATATTACATTATAGAGGAGGTGATATTACATTATAGAGGAGGTGATATTACATTATAGAGGAGGTGATGTTACATTATAGAGGGGGTGATGTTACATTATAGAGGAGGTGATATTACATTATAGAGGAGGTGATATTACATTATAGAGGGGGTGATATTACATTATAGAGGAGGTGATATTACATTATAGAGGAGGTGATATTACATTATAGAGGAGGTGATATTACATTATAGAGGAGGTGATATTACATTATAGAGGAGGTGATATTACATTATAGAGGAGGTGATATTACATTATAGAGGAGGTGATATTACATTATAGAGGAGGTGATATTACATTATAGAGGAGGTGATATTACATTATAGAGGGGGTGATATTACATTATAGAGGGGGTGATATTACATTATAGAGGAGGTGATATTACATTATAGAGGAGGTGATATTACATTATAGAGGAGGGGATATTACACTATAGAGGAGGTGATATTACATTATAGAGGAGGTGATATTACATTATAGAGGGGGTGATATTACATTATAGAGGAGGTGATATTACATTATAGAGGAGGTGATATTACATTATAGAGGAGGTGATATTACATTATAGAGGAGGTGATATTACATTATAGAGGAGGTGATATTACATTATAGAGGAGGTGATATTACATTATAGAGGAGGTGATATTACATTATAGAGGGGGTGATATTACATTATAGAGGAGGCGATATTACATTATAGAGGAGGCGATATTACATTATAGAGGAGGTGATATTACATTATAGAGGAGGTGATATTACATTATAGAGGGGGTGATATTACATTATAGAGGAGGCGATATTACATTATAGAGGAGGTGATATTATATTATAGAGGAGGAGATATTACATTATAGAGGAGGTGATATTACATTATAGAGGAGGCGATATTACATTATAGAGGAGGTGATATTACATTATAGAGGAGGCGATATTACATTATAGAGGGGGTGATATTACATTATAGAGGAGGCGATATTACATTATAGAGGAGGTGATATTACATTATAGAGGAGGTGATATTACATTATAGAGGAGGTGATATTACATTATAGAGGAGGTGATATTACATTATAGAGGAGGTGATATTACATTATAGAGGGGTGATATTACATTATAGAGGAGGTGATATTACATTATAGAGGAGGAGATATTACATTATAGAGGAGGTGATATTACATTATAGAGGGGGTGATATTACATTATAGAGGAGTGATATTACATTATAGAGGAGGTGATGTTACATTATAGAGGAGGTGATATTACATTATAGAGGAGGTGATATTACATTATAGAGGAGGTGATATTACATTATAGAGGGGGTGATATTACATTATAGAGGAGGTGATATTACATTATAGAGGAGGTGATATTACATTATACAGGAGGTGATATTACATTATAGAGGGGGTGATATTACATTATAGAGGAGGTGATATTACATTATAGAGGAGGTGATATTACATTATAGAGGGGTGATATTACATTATAGAGGAGGTGATATTAAATTATAGAGGAGGTGATATTACATTATAGAGGAGGTGATATTACATTATAGAGGAGGGGATATTACATTATAGAGGGGGTGATATTACATTATAGAGGAGGTGATATTACATTATAGAGGAGGTGATATTACATTATAGAGGGGGTGATATTACATTATAGAGGAGGTGATATTACATTATAGAGGAGGTGATATTACATTATAGAGGAGGTGATATTACATTATAGAGGAGGTGATATTACATTATAGAGGGGGTGATATTACATTATAGAGGAGGTAATATTACATTATAGAGGAGGTGATATTACATTATAGAGGGGGTGATATTACATTATAGAGGAGGTGATATTACATTATAGAGGAGGTGATATTACATTATAGAGGAGGTGATATTACATTATAGAGGAGGTGATATTACATTATAGAGGAGGTGATATTACATTATAGAGGAGGTGATATTACATTATAGAGGAGGTGATATTACATTATAGAGGAGGTGATATTACATTATAGAGGAGGTGATATTACATTATAGAGGAGGTGATATTACATTATAGAGGAGGTGATATTACATTATAGAGGAGGTGATATTACATTATAGAGGGGGTGATATTACATTATAGAGGAGGTGATATTACATTATAGAGGAGGTGATATTACATTATAGAGGAGGTGATATTACATTATAGAGGAGGTGATATTACATTATAGAGGAGGTGATATTACATTATAGAGGGGGTGATATTACATTATAGAGGAGGTGATATTACATTATACAGGAGGTGATATTACATTATAGAAGGGGTGATATTACATTATAGAGGGGGTGATATTACATTATAGAGGAGGTGATATTACATTATAGAGGAGGTGATATTACATTATAGAGGAGGTGATATTACATTATAGAGGAGGTGATATTACATTATAGAGGAGGTGATATTACATTATAGAGGAGTTGATATTACATTATAGAGGAGGTGATATTACATTATAGAGGAGGAGATATTACATTATAGAGGAGGTGATATTACATTATAGAGGAGGTGATATTACATTATAGAGGAGGTGATATTACATTATAGAGGGGGTGATATTACATTATAGAGGAGGTGATATTACATTATAGAGGAGTTGATATTACATTATAGAGGGGGTGATATTACATTAGAGGAGGTGATATTACATTATAGAGGAGGAGATATTACATTATAGAGGAGGTGATATTACATTATACAGGAGGTGATATTACATTATAGAGGAGGTGATATTACATTATAGAGGAGGTGATATTACATTATAGAGGAGGTGATATTACATTATAGAGGAGGTGATATTACATTATAGAGGAGGTGATATTACATTATAGAGGAGGTGATATTACATTATAGAGGGGGTGATATTACATTATAGAGGAGGTGATATTACATTATAGAGGAGGTGATATTACATTATAGAGGGGGTGATATTACATTATAGAGGAGGTGATATTACATTATAGAGGAGGTGATATCACATTATAGAGGAGGTGATATTACATTATAGAGGAGGTGATATTACATTATAGAGGAGGTGATATTACATTATAGAGGAGTTGATATTACATTATAGAGGAGGTGATATTACATTATAGAGGAGGAGATATTACATTATAGAGGAGGTGATATTACATTATAGAGGAGGAGATATTACATTATAGAGGAGGTGATATTACATTATACAGGAGGTGATATTACATTATAGAGGAGGTGATATTACATTATAGAGGAGGTGATATTACATTATAGAGGAGGTGATATTACATTATAGAGGAGGTGATATTACATTATAGAGGAGGTGATATTACATTATAGAGGGGGTGATATTACATTATAGAGGAGGTGATATTACATTATAGAGGAGGTGATATTACATTATAGAGGAGGTGATATTACATTATAGAGGGGGTGATATTACATTATAGAGGAGGTGATATTACATTATAGAGGAGGTGATATTACATTATAGAGGAGGTGATGTTACATTATAGAGGAGGTGATATTACATTATAGAGGAGGTGATATTACATTATAGAGGAGGTGATATTACATTATAGAGGGGGTGATATTACATTATAGAGGGGGTGATATTACATTATAGAGGAGGTGATATTACATTATAGAGGAGGTGATATTACATTATAGAGGAGGTGATATTACATTATAGAGGGGGTGATATTACATTATAGAGGAGGTATTATTACATTATAGAGGAGGTGATATTACATTATAGAGGGGGTGATGTTATATTATAGAGGAGGAGATATTACATTATAGAGGAGGTGATTATAGAGGAGGTGATATTACATTATAGAGGAGGTGATTATAGAGGAGGTGATATTACATTATAGAGGAGGTGATATTACATTATAGAGGAGGTGATATTACATTATAGAGGAGGTGATATTACATTATAGAGGAGGAGATATTACATTATAGAGGAGGTGATATTACATTATAGAGGAGGTGATATTACATTATAGAGGAGGTGATATTACATTATAGAGGAGGTGATATTACATTATAGAGGGGTGATATTACATTATAGAGGAGGTGATATTACATTATAGAGGAGGTGATATTACATTATAGAGGAGGCGATATTACATTATAGAGGAGGCGATATTACATTATAGTGGAGGTGATATTACATTATAGAGGAGGCGATATTACATTATAGAGGGGGTGATATTACATTATAGAGGAGGTGATATTACATTATAGAGGAGGTGATATTACATTATAGAGGAGGTGATATTACATTATACAGGAGGTGATATTACATTATAGAGGAGGTGATATTACATTATAGAGGAGGTGATATTACATTATAGAGGAGGTGATATTACATTATAGAGGAGGTGATATTACATTATAGAGGAGGTTATATTACATTATAGAGGAGGTGATGTTACATTATAGAGGAGGTGATGTTACATTATAGAGGAGGTGATATTACATTATAGAGGAGGTGATATTACATTATAGAGGAGGTGATATTACATTATAGAGGAGGTGATATTACATTATAGAGGAGGTGATATTACATTATAGAGGAGGTGATATTACATTATAGAGGAGGTGATATTACATTATAGAGGAGGTGATATTACATTATAGAGGAGGTGATATTACATTATAGAGGAGGTGATATTACATTATAGAGGAGGTGATATTACATTATAGAGGAGGTGATATTACATTATAGAGGAGGTGATATTACATTATAGAGGAGGTGATATTACATTATAGAGGAGGTTATATTACATTATAGAGGAGGTGATGTTACATTATAGAGGAGGTGATGTTACATTATAGAGGAGGTGATATTACATTATAGAGGAGGTGATATTACATTATAGAGGAGGTGATATTACATTATAGAGGAGGTGATATTATAGAGGGGGTGATATTACATTATAGAGGGGGTGATATTACATTATAGAGGAGGTGATATTATATTATAGAGGGGGTGATATTACATTATAGAGGAGGTGATATTACATTATAGAGGAGGTGATATTACATTATAGAGGAGGAGATATTACATTATAGAGGAGGTGATATTACATTATAGAGGAGGTGATATTACATTATAGAGGAGGTGATATTACATTATACAGGAGGTGATATTACATTATAGAGGAGGTGATATTACATTATAGAGGAGGTGATATTACATTATACAGGAGGTGATGTTACATTATAGAGGAGGTGATGTTACATTATAGAGGAGGTGATATTACATTATAGAGGAGGTGATATTACATTATAGAGGAGGTGATATTACATTATAGAGGAGGTGATATTACATTATAGAGGAGGTGATATTACATTATAGAGGGGGTGATATTACATTATAGAGGAGGTGATATTACATTATAGAGGAGGTGATATTACATTATAGAGGAGGTGATATTACATTATAGAGGAGGTGATATTACATTATAGAGGAGGTGATATTACATTATAGAGGAGGTGATATTACATTATAGAGGAGGTGATATTACATTATAGAGGGGGTGATATTACATTATAGAGGAGGTGATATTACATTATAGAGGAGGTGATATTACATTATAGAGGAGGTGATATTACATTATAGAGGAGGTGATATTACATTATAGAGGAGTTGATATGACATTATAGAGGAGGTGATATTACATTATAGAGGAGGAGATATTACATTATAGAGGAGGTGATATTACATTATAGAGGAGGAGATATTACATTATAGAGGAGGTGATATTACATTATACAGGAGGTGATATTACATTATAGAGGAGGTGATATTACATTATAGAGGAGGTGATATTACATTATAGAGGAGGTGATATTACATTATAGAGGAGGTGATATTACATTATAGAGGAGGTGATATTACATTATAGAGGAGGTGATATTACATTTATAGAGGGGTATTATTACATTTATAGAGAGGTAAAATTACATTTGAATCACAGGTTTTCATCTCTCTTTTTATACACCCTAAAATCCTATTTGCTTTTGCAGCTGCTGCCTGACATTGAGTGCTACTGCTTAGCTTATTTGTTACCAGATTCCCCAGGTCCTTCTCTTGTTCCATTATCTCCAGTTTTATTCCATTTCATGTATATGAATTAATGCTATTATTGCGTCCTATGTGCATTACTTTATATTTATCAACAATAAATTTCATCTGCCGTGTTATCAAATCTTAAACACTCCCGTTAGAAGAAACCAAAAAAATGGTGGGAAACTGATCTGCAAATTCCTATTTCTGACGATCAATGGCTCAACGCTCACTCGACTATATCCAAGGTCTCCAAATATATAAACCACTTGGAGAATGCTCAAAATATATTTTACACCTGATTCTTAACGCCTCTGAAATTAAATAAAATCTACCCGAGACTTTCAAGTAGTTGTTGGAGATGTAAAGCAAGAGATGGACCTTGGGTGGAGTAAAGCAGGAGATGGACCTTGGGTGGAGTAAAGCAGGAGATGGACCTTGGATGGAGTAAAGCAGGAGATGGACCTTGGGTGGAGTAAAGCAGGAGATGGACCTGGGGAGGAGTAAAGCAGGAGATGGACCTTGGGTGGAGTAAAGCAGGAGATGGACCTTGGGTGGAGTAAAGCAGGAGATGGACCTTGGGTGGAGTAAAGCAGGAGATGGACCTTGGGTGGAGTAAAGCATGAGATGGACCTTGGGTGGTGTAAAGCAGTAGATGGAACTTGGGTGGAGTTGCCCTCTTATAACAGGTTTATGGTCTGAAGTAATTAAGCTCTTATTTAAATTATTTAGAGGGCAGATCCTCCCTAATCCGGCAATCTGGAGCATTAAAGGGGTTTTATACTGGACGATTATCGGGCAGATAATTAGTTCATATAACGCTCATTGACCTGTGTAAACAGGGGAACGATCAGCAGATGAACGAGCAATCGCTGGATCCTCTGCAGGTCGTATCGCTTTAAAATAGTAAAATATTATCGTTGTCGGCACCAGAACAGGGAGAAGCGCTGCCGACACGATAATAATGTATGGGGATGAGCGATCAGAGTAACGATCGCTCGATCCCCATCCATAGCTCCGTGTGACAGGAGCAGATGAGCGCCAATCAACGATGTCTCGTTGATCGGCACTCGCTGCATCGGCCGATTATTGGCCGGTGTAAAAGGGCGTTTACCCAGGTGACCAAAAGAATGCGATGCCACAAGCTTTTATATCTACCAGACTTGCCCAGTTTTGGAAAGAGGACTCAGTCCCTCTGTGATGGTGCATTATATGTGGTTTATTGTGAGTCCTCAGCAGAGGAGGGATAACTCTCTAATCAAGTACCACAGGTCGTGTCTCCAGCCTATGGACAATTGGACGAGTCAGAGGTGAAGTCCACAAGACAAAGTGTTGTCATTGTCCAGACCCCACAGGGGGTCATCAGGAGGCACCACAGTTATATTCAGCTCAGGTGCAGACCAGCAATCAAGGGTGATCCAATTATCTTCCCCATTGTGTTCTCATCCTGGCTGTGGCAATCCACATAATAGCACAAAGGACCACAACTCACTTACAGACAGTGTATGACTACAAACTAAAGTCATTATAATGATGGTGACTAGAAACTGCCAAGATGTTCCTCCCCCTGAGTGGATATAAGGGCTTGTCCTGGGGAGGATGGAGAGCTTCTGGATTTAGACCTTAAGGAGAGCTGAAGCTGAGGCCAGCACTCTGAAGATGTTCCTGTGACTACCTATTATTTTGTGGACTGTGTGTTGTTCCTGCATTGAACGTGACTTGTTCTGTCAACTTTGGATACAATAAACCCTGTTGGAGTTACCCTGTCGTCACTGGCTCTGTTGATCATGTATTAACGTAACGAACCCCATGACAACTGGTGTCAGAAGTGGGATCAACAGAGTGCAGGAGAGATGGACAGAGGTCTGAACACCAGGATGTCTATCGTGAGGAGAGCAATTGTATTTTACCAGGAGGCAATGGACTGCCTTGGACCAAAGTTTACAGAAGACATTGAATGTTGGGCTTGGGATAAGGCTCTAACTATGGCAAGGAAGGAACAAGTCCTTGTGCGAGCTCGGGAGTTGCACCAGGAGACCATGGATGCTCTGGGATGTTTGGCCTCCAAGGATGATAAGTTCTGGGACTGGGACTGGAATTGGTGTCTGGCAACAGCGGAGCGAGAGGTGCCGCAAACATGGTGTGAACGGCCAGCACAGTGTTATAAGGATTGTGCTGCTGCTCCAGGCTCGGATCGCTACAGATCTCCAGAGAAAGCTCCAGAGTGTCCTGAGGTGAGTGATGTGAAGTCTGTGGGAAGCTTATACCATAAGACATGGGAGCACCAGGAGGAAGTAAAGGATTCTGGGCTTGATTCAGGACCGGAAGGAGTGCATACAGAGGATGTCAGGGTATCTGCAGAAACGGGTCCTGTGGATGATGAAGATGCAGGAGATGTGGCTAGCACTGGTGTGGACGATGAAGATACAGGAGATGTAAGTGGCACTGGTGTGGATGATGAGGACACAGGCGATATGGCTAGCACTAGACCTCCTGAAATCTTTGGCACTGAGATCACCAGTGCCAGTTCTGAAAGCCCAACTGAGGTTAAGTCACACGATACAGCCCCACTAGTGAGCAATGATGTTTGTGCTTCTCCTGGCAATGTGTTTCCTGCATTCCCTTCACCCCAGGATTTCCAAGAGGTTGAGGAACCCAACTGTATTGTTACCTTGAGGTCTGATTTGTCTGAGTCCAATGATTATGGGGATGTTACAGTCAGTATTGACTCTCCAGGCAAACAGTCTTCCAACCTGGATGAGGATGACACTGGAGTGTCAGCGAGTTCTAAGGTGGAAGAAGGATCATTGGGGGAGCAGGTCTGCGAAGGACAGCAAGACACTGGTCCCAACAGCAGTGGTGACCTTCATGATGGTGAGACTTCAGACCCTTTTCAAATATGCCCAAGGCCCTTGTTTTCTAAAAACGGTTGGACTTCTATCTCCCCATCTTCTGCCACCAACTTCTCTGGACTCACTACAATTCTGAATAGTGACTGTATTTTCTGGAATGATCTTTGCCTGGGTGATGGGTCAGATAGCCGGCCAGCATTACCCAATATATTGTGGTGGGATGCAGTGGGGAGGAAAGCGTCTGGATGGGCCATGTGGAGTCTGCAGAAACCTGTAAACTGGATAAAAGGTCCCAAGAAACCCCCTGACCCCAGAGACTCCATCTCACGGGCGGGACTGTCCTGGAGGCCACCGGATCAGCTCTTCCAAAGTGAACAGATGACGTGGAACTTTTGTGGAAGTGTCTTGAACTTTGTGATTGTGTTTCCAGACATTGCTCTTAGCCCCGGATATACATGTGCACTGGACTTTCTTTACAGCCTGTGGACTGTTCCTATTGAACTGTAATAAGTGGCTTATGAGTGAGGTGGCCAGCGGCCTGTGTAGGCCACATGGCCAGCTCACTTATTATATGAGGGGAGAGGTTGTGATGGTGCATTATATGTGGTTTATTGTGAGTCCTCAGCAGAGAGGGATAACTCTCTAATCAAGTACCACAGGTCGTGTCTCCAGCCTATGGACAATTGGACGAGTCAGAGGTGAAGTCCACAAGACAAAGTGTTGTCATTGTCCAGACCCCACAGGGGGTCATCAGGAGGCACCACAGTTATATTCAGCTCAGGTGCAGACCAGCAATCAAGGGTGATCCAATTATCTTCCCCATTGTGTTCTCATCCTGGCTGTGGCAATCCACATAATAGCACAAAGGACCACAACTCACTTACAGACAGTGTATGACTACAAACTAAAGTCATTATAATGATGGTGACTAGAAACTGCCAAGATGTTCCTCCCCCTGAGTGGATATAAGGGCTTGTCCTGGGGAGGATGGAGAGCTTCTGGATTTAGACCTTAAGGAGAGCTGAAGCTGAGGCCAGCACTCTGAAGATGTTCCTGTGACTACCTTATTTTGTGGACTGTGTGTTGTTCCTGCATTGAACGTGACTTGTTCTGTCAACTTTGGATACAATAAACCCTGTTGGAGTTACCCTGTCGTCACTGGCTCTGTTGATCATGTATTAACGTAACGAACCCCATGACACCCTCCTTTAAAGATGATTATTCAAGGAATTAACGATAATTGTTTGTTTCAATTGATGTACGGGAGTGCTCAGAATACGAAAACCTCTCATTTATTCTAACTGGAGTCCTTGACTGGAAAGCTCATTCATTACTATACCCAGGCCGGCCTGAGGATAGATGGCGCCACGTGCAATCTTTTCTATAGGTGCCCCACCCAATCATAAAAAAATGCCCCATAAAAAGTATAATGACCCCACTCAGTATAATGCCCCATGTAGTGCTCCCCACAGTATAATGTCCCCCATCCCCTGGGTGCCACACACAGCCCACACTTGTAGATAGTGCCCCCCCCTGTATATTGTGCTATATAGCCCCCCACCTCCCCTTTGTAGATAGTGCCATACAGCCCCCATCCCCTTCTTGTAAACAGTGCAATACAGCCCCCACCTCCCCCTTTTAGACAATGCCGTCAATCCCCCACCTTCCCCTTTTAGACAGTGCCATACAGCCCCCACCTCCTTCTTGTAGACAGTACCATACAGCGCCCACCTTCCCTTGTAAACAGTGCCATATAGCCCCCCAACTCCTTCTTGTAAACAGTGCCATACAGCCCCCCACCTCCCACTTGTGGACAGTGCCATAGAGCCCCCACCTCCCCCTTGGAGACCGTGCCATACAGCCCCCACCTCCCCCTTGGAGACAGTGACATACAGCCCCCACCTCCCCCTTGGAGACAGTGACATACAGCACCCCACCTCCCCCTTTTAGACAATGCCATGAATCCCCCACCTCCCCCTTTTAGACAGTGCCATACAGCCCCCACCTCCTTCTTGTAGACAGTACCATACAGCGCCCACCTCCCCTTGTATACAGTGCCATATAGCCCCCCAACTCCTTCTTGTAAACAGTGCCATACAGCCCCCACCTCCCACTTGTAGACAGTGCCATACAGCCCCCACCTCCCCCATGGAGACAGTGACATACAGCGCCCCACCTCCCCCTTTTAGACAATGCCATCAATCCCCCACCTCCCCATTTTAGACAGTGCCATACAGCCCCTACCTCCTTCTTGTAGACAGTACCATACAGCGCCCACCTCTCCTTGTAAACAGTGCCATATAGCCCCCCAACTACTTCTTGTAAACAGTGCCATACAGCCCCCACCTTCCCTTGTAGACAGTGCTATACAGCCCCCACCTTCCCTTGTAGACAGTGCTATACAGCCCCCCATCTCTCCCTTGTAGACAGTGCCATACAGCCCCCACCTCCCCCTTGTAGATAGTGCCATACAGCCCCCCCACCTTGTTGACAGTGCCATACAGTCCCCACCTCCTCCTTGTAGAGAGTGCCATACAGCCCCCACCTCACCCTTGTAGACAGTGCCATACAGCCCCCCACCTCCCCTTGTATATAGTGCTATACAGCCCCCGCTTAACCCTTGTAGATAGTGCTATACAGCCCCCACCTCCCCCTTGTAGACAGTGCCATACAGCCCCCATCTCCCCCCTGTAGACAGTGCCATACAGCCCCCACCTCCCCTTGTAGACTGTGCCATACTGCCCCCACCTCCCCCTTGTAGACCGTGCCATACAGCCCCCACCACCCCCTTGAAGACAGTGCCATAATCCCCCACCTCCTTATTGTAGATAGTGCCATATAGCCCCCCCACCTCCCTCATGTAGACAGTGCCATAATCCCCCACCTCCCCCTTGTATATAGTGCCATGCAGCCCCCACCTCCCTCATGTAGACAGTACCATACAGCCCCCACTACTTCTTGTAAACAGTGCCATAGCGCCCCCACCTCCTTTCTTGTAGACAGTACCATACAGCCCCCACCTTCCCCTTGTAAACAGTGCTATACAACCCCCCACCTCCTTCTTGTAGACAGTACCATAGAGCCCCCACCTCCCCCTTGTAGACAGTACCATACAGCCCCCACCTCCTTCTTGTAGATAGTACCATACAGCCCCCATCTCCTTCTTGTAGACAGTACCATACAGCCCCCACCTCCCCCTTGTAGACAGTACCATACAGCCCCCACCTCCTTCTTGTAGACAGTACCATACAGCCCCCACCTCCCCCTTGTAGACAGTGCCATACAGCCCCGCACCTCCCCCTTGTAAACAGTGCCATACAGCCCCCACCTCCTCCTTGTAGACAGTGCTATACAGTCCCCCAATCCCCCTTGTAAACAGTGCCATACATCCCCCCACCTCCTTCTCGTAAACAGTGCCATACAGCCCCCCACCTCCCCCTTGTAAACAGTGCCTTACAGTCCCCACCTCCTTCTTGTAGACAGTACCATAAAGTGCCCCATCTCCCCCTTGTAGACAGAACCATACAGCGCCCCACCTCCTTCTTGTAAACAGTGCCATACAGTGCCCCACCTGCCCCTTGTAAACAGTGCCATACATCCCCCCACCTCCTTCTCGTAAACAGTGCCATACAGCCCCCCACCTCCCCCTTGTAAACAGTGCCTTACAGTCCCCACCTCCTTCTTGTAGACAGTACCATAAAGTGCCCCATCTCCCCCTTGTAGACAGAACCATACAGCGCCCCACCTACTTCTTGTAAACAGTGCCATACAACCCCCACATTTCCCTTGTAGACAGTGCCATACAGCCCCCCACCTCCCCCTTGTATATAGTGCAATACAGCCCCCCACCACCCCCTTGTAGACAGTGCTATACAGTCCCCAACCTCCCCCTTATAGACTGTGCCATACATCCCCCATCTCCCCCTTGTAGACAGTGCCATACAGCCCCACACCTCCTTCTTGTAGACCATACCATACAGCCCCCACCTCCCCCTTGTAGACAGTGCTATACAGCCACCACCACCCCTTGAAGACAGTGCCATAATCCCCCACCTCCTTATTGTAGATAGTGCCATATAGCCCCCACCTCCCTCATGTAGACAGTACCATACAGCCCCCACTACTTCTTGTAAACCGTGCCATAGAGCCCCCACCTCCTTCTTGTAGACAGTACCATACAGTCCCCACCCTCCCCTTGTAAACAGTGCTATACAACCCCCCACCTCCTTCTTGTAAACAGTGCCATACAGTGCCCCACCTGCCCCTTGTAGACAGTGACATACAGCCACCTACCTCCTTCTTGTAGACAGTACCATAGAGCCCCCACCTCCCCCTTGTAGACAGTGTCATACAGCCCCACCTCCTTCTTGTAGATAGTACCATACAGCCCCCATCTCATTCTTGTAGACAGTACCATACAGCCCCCACCTCCCCCTTGTAGACAGTACAATACAGCCCCCACCTCCTTCTTGTAGACACTACCATACAGCCCCCACCTCCTCCTTGTAGACAGTGCTATACAGTCCCCCACCTCCCCCTTGTAAACAGTGCCATATATCCCCCCACCTCCTTCTTGTAAACAGTGCCATACAGCCCCCCACCTCCCCCTTGTAAACAGTGCCTTACAGTCCCCACCTCCTTCTTGTAGACAGTACCATAAAGTGCCCCATCTCCCCCTTGTAGACAGAACCATACAGCGCCCCACCTACTTCTTGTAAACAGTGCCATACAGCCCCCACCTTCCCCTTGTAGACAGTGCCATACAGCCCCCCCACCTCCCCCTTGTATATAGTGCTATACAGCCCCCCACCACCCCCTTGTAGACAGTGCCATACAGCCTCCCACCTCCCCCTTGTATATAGTGCTATACAGCCCCCCACCACCCCCTTGTAGACAGTGCTATACAGTCCCCAACCTCCCCCTTGTAGACAGTACCATACAGCCCCCTCCTCCCCCTTGTAGACAGTGCTATACAGCCCGTCACCTCCCCCTTGTAAACAGTGCCATACAGCCCCCACCTCCTCCATGTAGACAGTGCTATACAGTCCCCAACCTCCCCCTTGTAGACAGTACCATACAGCCCCCTCCTCCCCCTTGTAGACAGTGCTATACAGCCCGTCACCTCCCCCTTGTAAACAGTGCCATACAGCCCCCACCTCCTCCATGTAGACAGTGCTATACAGTCCCTCACCTCCCCCTTGTAGACAGTGCCATACAGCCCCACCTCCCCCCTGTAGACAGTGCCATACAGCCCCCACCTCCCCCCTGTAGACAGTTCCCCCAAACAAATAAAGCAAAAAAATTGTTCTCACCTAGGTCCCGGTTCCGCGACGAATGGAGCTTCTCCACAACACCAACAGGATCCTTGCATAGGCCGGCATTATCCAGTGGCGCCATCACGCATGCCTAAGCACGGATCCTGTCCTTGTGCCTGTCCGGCTGCTGGCCTGTAGCCTACGCTTTGTACCTCCCTGCTCTGTCATAGGATTCAATGGTATTTGTGTCCTAAGGACGCAGATATTAGTGAATATAGCGTTGCTATCACGGTAGCAAACATAGCGGCTGCTACTGGTGCCTCGAGGCATGGGGGAGCCCGTCACGGCGGGTGGCACGGGCCCCCTCATGTCGCTATCAGCCGCTATGCATTTTCAACGTTCAAAAAAAAATAAAAAAATTCCAAAAACGTAAAAAGCCGAAGGCTGGAAAAAAAAAAAAAAGCCACAAAATCATTAAAAAATAACAAAGCCCCCAGGCTTATCACCTGACATGTGTGAAATGTTTTATAGGGTTAAGATATTAGAAAAATGCGGCTTTTCCGGACCAACGATCAATGTGATTAAGACTTTGTACTCCAATTCTTTACTACGTGAACCTACAAACCGCATGTTATCGAAACCATTCCAGATCAGTGGCGGCACACGCCCGGGGCGCCCACTTTCTCCACTTACCTCACTTTGATTCTAGAACGACTAGTGGAATATATAAGGACCCAACGTTCTATACCAGGAAACACCATGAAGAATAAATCACACACCGGCTGATATTATTACATTACAGAAGCCGTCGCCCGCACTTCATGTCTCTTATGGAACCTGTAGATTATACAGGACAATGACTTATTATAAGGTTATGAATCCAAATCTCTAATACTAATACTCTAATATATTCTCAGTAACTCTTTCCCATTTACACCATAAGATCATCAGATTCCGCATCCAGGGAGAGATTCTAACTTCCCTTCTAAACTCCTATTGGATCGGACCTTCAAAACTCTCCGAACGCAGATTCAAAAAGATTTGGAGTCTAATTCTTCCAAAAATATGATATCGCCTGCGTACAATTCCAATACATTTGCCTAAAAACTTATTATAACAGTTTTATACCCGAATGACGAATTTTGTAGGGTCAAAAACGGCCAAGAATGGTCTTCAATACATCGACACAACATTGAAGAGTGGGAGGTCTGGGACTTCCACATGTAATTATCCTTAAGCTGCAATTCTAGATCAAACTAAGGTCGGAATACGAGAAGTCTCGACATAGAAGAAGCCGCTTTACATAGTAACAATCCACCTACAACAATCTTCTCTAAATCATTGACCTGCCCCCCCCCCCCCCCCCCCCATGGACCACTACCGGCTATACCAAGACCTCGCCAGAACTGGAAAGAATTCTGTATTCCATTTCCTGACACCATAACTAAACTTCATCAAATACCATTCTAGAAACTGTCCTGGACGCCTCTGGTGGTCACATCGGGGACTTCACATATTGATGACCTTTATGTTGGAGTTTTTCTGATCTCACGTCCAAAGTCTATATCCAAAAAGGAAGAGTTTAATCAATTCCTTCAGTCCGGACATTTCTAAGACAACACGAATGCCGTCTACTTACTCTTCCGTCTGAGTCCATAATATATTATCAAAACCAAATGAAAAACACAAAAAAGGTAGAAGCAATTATTACCCAAAACCTACACCCAACAATCCTAGGAAATCATCTCGTCATGTGATAAAATGGGAAAACGATCTGAATGTAACTTATTGTAACGACCAGAAGGTTTGTGGTCCCACTGGGCTACTCCCTCAGATTGGCGTACGGCCACCTCTAAGGGCGTTGTCTATGCAGCCTCCCTGGTCTTCACCCTTTAACCCCTGTACAGGGATCTGGTCTTCGCTGCGGGGAGACTGCCAGGTCGCTACCTCTTGAGGGGTCCCGATGGACCGCTCACCTTGTTGCTAGCAGGATACAGGCTGATGCAGGATAACCTGAAGCACCCCGAGGGCACGGGACACCAACAGGTAACGGACTCAGGATACAGGGTACAGAACCTTCGCAGGATAACAATAGGTTTGCCGACTTTGCTCAGGCACTGGGGCAAGGGGCAGGGTCACTTATAAAGTCCAGGGTGTGCAGGGATAGGTTGGGGACATTTTTACTGGTGCGCTTGCTGGCCATTTAAGAAATGGCTTTTACGCGCGCATGTGTGCACCTTACGGGCGCTGTATAGTAGAGGAGGTGTTGCCAGCGTCTCCCTGGGAAGTGAGACGCCGGCGAGGATCAACAGACCGCTGCAGATAGGAGAGGGATGGCAACTTTTTCTATTAAGAAGATCCCCCCCACCACCACTATTATGGTCACATTGATTTGATATAGAGGAATTCTAAGGACATTTAGTCCATTAATGTGTTAACCTGCAGAGCCGTCAGTAGATATTATTGTTGTTTTTGTTTTTATTAGCATGTAGATGGATAATACATCGTATATAGACAGTAGGACACTATATTCAAAGAACCTGCGTCATTTAATGTCCTAAAAAAATGGAACCATATTGTCCAAGGGAGCGGCCGCATTTTTCTTTTTGTTTTCTATATCCATAGAAAAAACATTTTTAGACAAACATTTTTAGTAGTATGGATGGTACGGAAGAGCTCGGTGACTTTACATGTGTCATAGGATGACATCTTTACCACAAATCAGTTGGTTAAATTACTGATCTGCTAGATCAGCCTCAGTCACCTGTAAGTGCTATTATCGGCTAGATATGCCCCGGTCACCTGTAAGTGTTATTATTATCTGCTAGATCTGCCCCAGTCACCTGTAAGTGTTATTATTATCTGCTAGATCTGCCCCAGTCACCTGTAAGTGTTATTATTATCTGCTAGATCTGCCCCAGTCACCTATAAGTGTTATTATTATCTGCTACATCTGTCCCGGTCACCTGTAAGTGTTATTATATGCTGGATCTGCCTTGTTAACCTGTAAGTGTTATTATTATCTGCTAGATCTGCCCCGGTTACATGTAAGTGTTATTATTATCTGCTAGATCTGCCCCAGTCACCTGTAAGTGTTATTATCTGCTAGATCTGCCCCAGTCATCTGTAAGTGCTATTATCTGCTAGATCTGCCCCAGTCACCTGTAAGTGTTATTATTATCTGCTAGATCTGCCCCGGTCACCTGTAAGCGTTATTATTATCTGCTAGATCTGCCCCAGTCACATGTAAGTGTTATTATTATCTGCTAGATCTGCCCCGTTCACATGTAAGTGCTATTATTATGTGCTAGATCTGCCCTGGTCACCTGTAAAAGCTATTATCTGCTAGATCTGACCCGGTCACCTGTAAGTGTTATTATTATTTTGTAGATCTGCCTTGTTAACCTGTAAGTGTTGTTATTATCAGCTAGATCTGCCCCAGTCACCTGTTAGTGTTATTATTTTCTGCTAGATCTGCCCCAGTCACCTGTAAATGTTATTATTATCTGCTAGATCTGCCCCGGTCACATGTAAGTGTTATTATTATCTGCTAGATCTGCCCCGGTCATCTGTAAGTGTTATTATTATCTGCTAGATCTGCCCCGGTCACATGTAAGTGTTATTATGATCTGCTAGATCTGCCCCGTTCACATGTAAGTGCTATTATTATGTGCTAGATCTGCCCCGGTCACATGTAAGTGTTATTATTATCTGCTAGATCTGCCCCGGTCACATGTAAGTGTTATTATTATCTGCTAGATCTGCCCCGTTCACATGTAAGTGCTATTATTATGTGCTAGATCTGCCCCGGTCAACTGTAAATGCTATTATTATCTGCTAGATCTGCCCCAGTCACATGTAAGTGTTATTATTATCTGCTAGATCTGCCCCGTTCACATGTAAGTGCTATTATTATGTGCTAGATCTGCCCTGGTCACCTGTAAAAGCTATTATCTGCTAGATCTGACCCGGTCACCTGTAAGTGTTATTATTATTTTGTAGATCTGCCTTGTTAACCTGTAAGTGTTGTTATTATCAGCTAGATCTGCCCCAGTCACCTGTTAGTGTTATTATTTTCTGCTAGATCTGCCCCAGTCACCTGTAAATGTTATTATTATCTGCTAGATCTGCCCCGGTCACATGTAAGTGTTATTATTATCTGCTAGATCTGCCCCGGTCATCTGTAAGTGTTATTATTATCTGCTAGATCTGCCCCGGTCACATGTAAGTGTTATTATGATCTGCTAGATCTGCCCCGTTCACATGTAAGTGCTATTATTATGTGCTAGATCTGCCCCGGTCACATGTAAGTGTTATTATTATCTGCTAGATCTGCCCCGGTCACATGTAAGTGTTATTATTATCTGCTAGATCTGCCCCGTTCACATGTAAGTGTTATTACCTGCTAGATCTGCCCAGTCACCTGTAAGTGCTATTATTATCTGCTAGATCTGCCCCTGTCACCTGTAAGTGTTATTATCGGCTAGATATGCCCAGTCACCTGTAAGTGCTATTATTATCTGCTAGATCTGCCCCAGTCACCTGTAAGTGCTATTATTATCTGCTAGATCTGCCCCTGTTACCTGTAAGTGTTATTTTTATCTGCTAGATCTGCCCAGTCACCTGTAAGTGTTATTATTATCTGCTAGATCTGCACAGTCACCTGTAAGTGCTATTATTATCTGCTAGATCTCCCGTCACCTGTAAGTGTTATTATTATTATTATTTTCTAGATCTGCATTGTTAACCTGTAAGTGTTGTTATTATCAGCTAGATCTGCCCCAGTCACCTGTTCGTATTATTATTTTCTGCTAGATCTGCCCCAGTCACCTGTGTTATTATTATCAGCTAGATCTGCCCGGTCACCTGTAAGTGTTATTATTATCTGCTAGATCTTCCCCAGTCACCTGTGTTATTATCTGCTAGATCTGCCCGGTCACCTGTAAGTGTTATTTTATCTGCTAGAGCTGCCCAGTCACCTGTAAGTGCTATTATTATCTGCTAGATTTGCCATAGTCACCTGTAAGTGTTGTTATTATTATCAGATAGATCTGCCCTGGTCACCTGTAAGTGTTATTATTATCTGCCAGATCTGCCCCTGTCACCTGTAAGGGCATGACCACACATAGCGGAATTGCTCTGGAATTCTGCTGTGGACAGTCCGCAGCGGAAATCCGCAATGTACACGTTTCTCCATTGCCTTCCACAGCTTTTTAGTTGTGTTTGGTTACACGTTGCGGACAATTCCGCTGCGTAGCATAGGCTGCGGCGCGGAATTTGGTGTCCGCAGCATACACTGACTGTTGTGGACGTGTAGCGGACTTGTTGCGGACTCATTGCGGAATTTCTCCATTGACTTGAATGGTGAGTCAAAATTCCGCAATGAAGTCCGCAGATGTTATGTAGATGTTATGTGTGCTGCGAAGCGTATTGGTTTTACTAACATGACATTTCTTCATTCTGGCTGGACCTATGTATTTCTAGGTCTACAGCCAGACTGAGGAAGTCAATGGGGCTCCCGTAATGACGGGAGCGTTGCTAGGAGACGTCTGTAAATAGTCACTGTCCAGGGTGCTGAAAGAGTTAAGCGATCGGCAGTAACTGTTTCTGCACCCTGGACAGTGACTACCGATCTCAATATACAGCAACCTGTAAAAAAATATAAGTTCATACTTACCGACAACTCCCTGCTTCTGTCTCCAGTCCGGCCTCCCAGGATGACGTTTCAGTCTAAGTGACGGCTGCAGCCAATCACAGGCCAAGCACAGGCTGCAGCGGTCACATGGACTGGCGCGTCATCCAGGGAGGTCGGGCTGGATGCCGAAAGAGGGACGCGTCACCAAGACAACGGCCGGTAAGTATGAAATTCTTTTACTTTCACTAGGGAAAGTGCTGACCCTTCTCTCTATCCTGCACTGATAGAGAGAAGGGAAGTACTTTCACCTCAATACGCAACGGCTAGTCCGCATCAATTTATTGCACATTTTAGGCAAAGCCGCAACAGAATCTGCAATGCAGATTCTGTGCGGCATTGATGCAGACAGTGGCGGAAGAAATACGCCACATCTGGGCATGCACTAAGTGTTATTATTATCTGCTAGATCTGCCCCGATCACCTGTAAGTATGGTGCAGGAGCAAAACAAAGTAGAAATATAAAATCTGCTCTCAATTTCTGCTCACTCACTTTTTATTTAATTATTTATTTTGCAATCCATAGAATCGCTAACATTTCGATCCGAAACATCAGCGTTCTGTGTACAGTAATGTCTGATAATCATATAGATAGAGTGTAATGTGTGATAATCATATAGATAGAGTGTAATGTCTGATAATCATATAGATAGAGTGTAATGTCTGATAATCATATAGATAGAGTGTAATGTGTGATAATCATATAGATAGAGTGTAATGTGTGATAATCATATAGATAGAATGTAATGTGTGATAATCATATAGATAGAATGTAATGTGTGATAATCATATAGATAGAGTGTAATGTGTGATAATCATATAGATAGAGTGTAATGTGTGATAATCATATAGATAGAGTGTAATGTCTGATAATCATATAGATAGAGTGTAATGTCTGATAATCATATAGATAGAATGTAATGTCTGATAATCATATAGATAGAGTGTAATGTGTGATAATCATATAGATAGAATGTAATGTCTGATAATCATATAGATAGAATGTAATGTCTGATAATCATATAGATAGAGTGTAATGTCTGATAATCATATAGATAGAGTGTAATGTGTGATAATCATATAGATAGAATGTAATGTGTGATAATCATATAGATAGAATGTAATGTCTGATAATCATATAGATAGAATGTAATGTGTGATAATCATATAGATAGAGTGTAATGTGTGATAATCATATAGATAGAGTGTAATGTGTGATAATCATATAGATAGAGTGTAATGTGTGATAATCATATAGATAGAGTGTAATGTCTGATAATCATATAGATAGAGTGTAATGTGTGATAATCATATAGATAGAGTGTAATGTCTGATAATCATATAGATAGAGTGTAATGTCTGATAATCATATAGATAGAGTGTAATGTCTGATAATCATATAGATAGAATGTAATGTGTGATAATCATATAGATAGAGTGTAATGTCTGATAATCATATAGATAGAGTGTAATGTCTGATAATCATATAGAGTGTAATGTGTGATAATCATATAGATAGAGTGTAATGTGTGATAATCATATAGATAGAGTGTAATGTCTGATAATCATATAGATAGAGTGTAATGTCTGATAATCATATAGATAGAATGTAATGTGTGATAATCATATAGATAGAATGTAATGTGTGATAATCATATAGATAGAGTGTAATGTCTGATAATCATATAGATAGAGTGTAATGTGTGATAATCATATAGATAGAGTGTAATGTGTGATAATCATATAGATAGAATGTAATGTGTGATAATCATATAGATAGAGTGTAATGTGTGATAATCATATAGATAGAGTGTAATGTGTGATAATCATATAGATAGAGTGTAATGTGTGATAATCATATAGATAGAGTGTAATGTCTGATAATCATATAGATAGAGTGTAATGTGTGATAATCATATAGATAGAGTGTAATGTGTGATAATCATATAGATAGAGTGTAATGTCTGATAATCATATAGATAGAGTGTAATGTGTGATAATCATATAGATAGAGTGTAATGTCTGATAATCATATAGATAGAATGTAATGTCTGATAATCATATAGATAGAGTGTAATGTGTGATAATCATATAGATAGAATGTAATGTGTGATAATCATATAGATAGAGTGTAATGTGTGATAATCATATAGATAGAGTGTAATGTGTGATAATCATATAGATAGAGTGTAATGTCTGATAATCATATAGATAGAATGTAATGTCTGATAATCATATAGATAGAGTGTAATGTGTGATAATCATATAGATAGAATGTAATGTGTGATAATCATATAGATAGAGTGTAATGTCTGATAATCATATAGATAGAGTGTAATGTCTGATAATCATATAGATAGAGTGTAATGTGTGATAATCATATAGATAGAATGTAATGTGTGATAATCATATAGATAGAGTGTAATGTCTGATAATCATATAGATAGAATGTAATGTCTGATAATCATATAGATAGAATGTAATGTGTGATAATCATATAGATAGAATGTAATGTGTGATAATCATATAGATAGAGTGTAATGTCTGATAATCATATAGATAGAGTGTAATGTCTGATAATCATATAGATAGAATGTAATGTGTGATAATCATATAGATAGAATGTAATGTGTGATAATCATATAGATAGAATGTAATGTGTGATAATCATATAGATAGAGTGTAATGTCTGATAATCATATAGATAGAATGTAATGTCTGATAATCATATAGATAGAATGTAATGTGTGATAATCATATAGATAGAGTGTAATGTGTGATAATCATATAGATAGAGTGTAATGTCTGATAATCATATAGATAGAGTGTAATGTGTGATAATCATATAGATAGAGTGTAATGTGTGATAATCATATAGATAGAGTGTAATGTGTGATAATCATATAGATAGAATGTAATGTCTGATAATCATATAGATAGAGTGTAATGTGTGATAATCATATAGATAGAGTGTAATGTCTGATAATCATATAGATAGAGTGTAATGTGTGATAATCATATAGATAGAGTGTAATGTGTGATAATCATATAGATAGAGTGTAATGTGTGATAATCATATAGATAGAGTGTAATGTGTGATAATCATATAGATAGAGTGTAATGTCTGATAATCATATAGATAGAATGTAATGTGTGATAATCATATAGATAGAGTGTAATGTCTGATAATCATATAGATAGAATGTAATGTGTGATAATCATATAGATAGAATGTAATGTGTGATAATCATATAGATAGAATGTAATGTGTGATAATCATATAGATAGAGTGTAATGTCTGATAATCATATAGATAGAATGTAATGTCTGATAATCATATAGATAGAATGTAATGTGTGATAATCATATAGATAGAGTGTAATGTGTGATAATCATATAGATAGAATGTAATGTGTGATAATCATATAGATAGAGTGTAATGTCTGATAATCATATAGATAGAGTGTAATGTGTGATAATCATATAGATAGAGTGTAATGTGTGATAATCATATAGATAGAATGTAATGTCTGATAATCATATAGATAGAGTGTAATGTGTGATAATCATATAGATAGAGTGTAATGTGTGATAATCATATAGATAGAGTGTAATGTGTGATAATCATATAGATAGAGTGTAATGTGTGATAATCATATAGATAGAGTGTAATGTCTGATAATCATATAGATAGAGTGTAATGTCTGATAATCATATAGATAGAGTGTAATGTCTGATAATCATATAGATAGAGTGTAATGTGTGATAATCATATAGATAGAGTGTAATGTGTGATAATCATATAGATAGAATGTAATGTGTGATAATCATATAGATAGAGTGTAATGTGTGATAATCATATAGATAGAATGTAATGTCTGATAATCATATAGATAGAGTGTAATGTCTGATAATCATATAGATAGAGTGTAATGTGTGATAATCATATAGATAGAGTGTAATGTGTGATAATCATATAGATAGAGTGTAATGTGTGATAATCATATAGATAGAATGTAATGTCTGATAATCATATAGATAGAATGTAATGTGTGATAATCATATAGATAGAGTGTAATGTGTGATAATCATATAGATAGAGTGTAATGTGTGATAATCATATAGATAGAGTGTAATGTGTGATAATCATATAGATAGAATGTAATGTGTGATAATCATATAGATAGAGTGTAATGTGTGATAATCATATAGATAGAGTGTAATGTGTGATAATCATATAGATAGAGTGTAATGTCTGATAATCATATAGATAGAGTGTAATGTGTGATAATCATATAGATAGAATGTAATGTCTGATAATCATATAGATAGAGTGTAATGTCTGATAATCATATAGATAGAGTGTAATGTGTGATAATCATATAGATAGAGTGTAATGTGTGATAATCATATAGATAGAGTGTAATGTGTGATAATCATATAGATAGAATGTAATGTCTGATAATCATATAGATAGAATGTAATGTGTGATAATCATATAGATAGAGTGTAATGTGTGATAATCATATAGATAGAGTGTAATGTGTGATAATCATATAGATAGAGTGTAATGTCTGATAATCATATAGATAGAATGTAATGTGTGATAATCATATAGATAGAGTGTAATGTGTGATAATCATATAGATAGAGTGTAATGTGTGATAATCATATAGATAGAATGTAATGTCTGATAATCATATAGATAGAGTGTAATGTGTGATAATCATATAGATAGAGTGTAATGTGTGATAATCATATAGATAGAGTGTAATGTGTGATAATCATATAGATAGAGTGTAATGTCTGATAATCATATAGATAGAATGTAATGTGTGATAATCATATAGATAGAGTGTAATGTCTGATAATCATATAGATAGAGTGTAATGTGTGATAATCATATAGATAGAGTGTAATGTCTGATAATCATATAGATAGAGTGTAATGTGTGATAATCATATAGATAGAGTGTAATGTCTGATAATCATATAGATAGAGTGTAATGTGTGATAATCATATAGATAGAGTGTAATGTCTGATAATCATATAGATAGAGTGTAATGTCTGATAATCATATAGATAGAATGTAATGTGTGATAATCATATAGATAGAGTGTAATGTGTGATAATCATATAGATAGAGTGTAATGTGTGATAATCATATAGATAGAGTGTAATGTGTGATAATCATATAGATAGAATGTAATGTGTGATAATCATATAGATAGAGTGTAATGTCTGATAATCATATAGATAGAGTGTAATGTCTGATAATCATATAGATAGAGTGTAATGTGTGATAATCATATAGATAGAGTGTAATGTCTGATAATCATATAGATAGAGTGTAATGTCTGATAATCATATAGATAGAGTGTAATGTGTGATAATCATATAGATAGAGTGTAATGTGTGATAATCATATAGATAGAGTGTAATGTGTGATAATCATATAGATAGAGTGTAATGTGTGATAATCATATAGATAGAATGTAATGTGTGATAATCATATAGATAGAGTGTAATGTCTGATAATCATATAGATAGAATGTAATGTGTGATAATCATATAGATAGAGTGTAATGTGTGATAATCATATAGATAGAGTGTAATGTGTGATAATCATATAGATAGAGTGTAATGTGTGATAATCATATAGATAGAGTGTAATGTGTGATAATCATATAGATAGAGTGTAATGTCTGATAATCATATAGATAGAGTGTAATGTCTGATAATCATATAGATAGAGTGTAATGTCTGATAATCATATAGATAGAGTGTAATGTGTGATAATCATATAGATAGAGTGTAATGTCTGATAATCATATAGATAGAATGTAATGTGTGATAATCATATAGATAGAATGTAATGTGTGATAATCATATAGATAGAGTGTAATGTGTGATAATCATATAGATAGAGTGTAATGTGTGATAATCATATAGATAGAGTGTAATGTGTGATAATCATATAGATAGAATGTAATGTCTGATAATCATATAGATAGAGTGTAATGTGTGATAATCATATAGATAGAGTGTAATGTCTGATAATCATATAGATAGAATGTAATGTCTGATAATCATATAGATAGAGTGTAATGTGTGATAATCATATAGATAGAGTGTAATGTCTGATAATCATATAGATAGAATGTAATGTCTGATAATCATATAGATAGAGTGTAATGTCTGATAATCATATAGATAGAGTGTAATGTGTGATAATCATATAGATAGAGTGTAATGTGTGATAATCATATAGATAGAGTGTAATGTCTGATAATCATATAGATAGAGTGTAATGTCTGATAATCATATAGATAGAGTGTAATGTGTGATAATCATATAGATAGAATGTAATGTCTGATAATCATATAGATAGAGTGTAATGTGTGATAATCATATAGATAGAGTGTAATGTGTGATAATCATATAGATAGAGTGTAATGTGTGATAATCATATAGATAGAGTGTAATGTCTGATAATCATATAGATAGAGTGTAATGTCTGATAATCATATAGATAGAGTGTAATGTGTGATAATCATATAGATAGAGTGTAATGTCTGATAATCATATAGATAGAGTGTAATGTGTGATAATCATATAGATAGAGTGTAATGTCTGATAATCATATAGATAGAATGTAATGTGTGATAATCATATAGATAGAGTGTAATGTCTGATAATCATATAGATAGAGTGTAATGTGTGATAATCATATAGATAGAGTGTAATGTGTGATAATCATATAGATAGAGTGTAATGTCTGATAATCATATAGATAGAGTGTAATGTGTGATAATCATATAGATAGAGTGTAATGTGTGATAATCATATAGATAGAGTGTAATGTGTGATAATCATATAGATAGAGTGTAATGTCTGATAATCATATAGATAGAATGTAATGTCTGATAATCATATAGATAGAGTGTAATGTGTGATAATCATATAGATAGAGTGTAATGTGTGATAATCATATAGATAGAGTGTAATGTGTGATAATCATATAGATAGAGTGTAATGTGTGATAATCATATAGATAGAGTGTAATGTGTGATAATCATATAGATAGAGTGTAATGTGTGATAATCATATAGATAGAGTGTAATGTGTGATAATCATATAGATAGAGTGTAATGTGTGATAATCATATAGATAGAGTGTAATGTGTGATAATCATATAGATAGAGTGTAATGTGTGATAATCATATAGATAGAGTGTAATGTCTGATAATCATATAGATAGAGTGTAATGTGTGATAATCATATAGATAGAGTGTAATGTGTGATAATCATATAGATAGAGTGTAATGTGTGATAATCATATAGATAGAGTGTAATGTCTGATAATCATATAGATAGAGTGTAATGTGTGATAATCATATAGATAGAGTGTAATGTGTGATAATCATATAGATAGAGTGTAATGTGTGATAATCATATAGATAGAGTGTAATGTGTGATAATCATATAGATAGAATGTAATGTCTGATAATCATATAGATAGAATGTAATGTGTGATAATCATATAGATAGAGTGTAATGTCTGATAATCATATAGATAGAGTGTAATGTGTGATAATCATATAGATAGAGTGTAATGTGTGATAATCATATAGATAGAATGTAATGTCTGATAATCATATAGATAGAATGTAATGTGTGATAATCATATAGATAGAGTGTAATGTGTGATAATCATATAGATAGAGTGTAATGTCTGATAATCATATAGATAGAGTGTAATGTGTGATAATCATATAGATAGAGTGTAATGTCTGATAATCATATAGATAGAGTGTAATGTCTGATAATCATATAGATAGAGTGTAATGTCTGATAATCATATAGATAGAGTGTAATGTGTGATAATCATATAGATAGAGTGTAATGTCTGATAATCATATAGATAGAGTGTAATGTGTGATAATCATATAGATAGAGTGTAATGTGTGATAATCATATAGATAGAGTGTAATGTGTGATAATCATATAGATAGAGTGTAATGTGTGATAATCATATAGATAGAGTGTAATGTGTGATAATCATATAGATAGAGTGTAATGTCTGATAATCATATAGATAGAGTGTAATGTGTGATAATCATATAGATAGAGTGTAATGTGTGATAATCATATAGATAGAGTGTAATGTCTGATAATCATATAGATAGAGTGTAATGTGTGATAATCATATAGATAGAGTGTAATGTGTGATAATCATATAGATAGAGTGTAATGTGTGATAATCATATAGATAGAGTGTAATGTCTGATAATCATATAGATAGAGTGTAATGTGTGATAATCATATAGATAGAGTGTAATGTGTGATAATCATATAGATAGAGTGTAATGTCTGATAATCA